>NC_050184.1:15564785-15644785 GCF_008315115.2 Sander lucioperca
GGCTTAAAATGAAACTGAGAAAAGATGATTAGCTCATCTCTAACATGAACTCATTTCATAGTTCACAGGCAGAATGTATGCAATATCCTCCAGCTAGAAATACGACTGGACTCACTCTCCTCACTAAATCCAATTACATCCCCAAACTCTGGCTGTTTTGAGCACTCAGTGTTCTTCTGTTAGCCAACTGGCAGTTACATAACATTACTGAAATAAGATAAGTGCAACAGGTCAAGCCCCTACTGTACATCAACCTTTGAAGGGAAGATATTTTTGGGCACCTGAGGTTACTGCACAACCGTGTAGAGAACATAATATACAGTATGATTCCTCACACGCAAGCAGGTCTTTCAATGCGACTAAAATATTTTATTTGCGACTTTGCATTGAAAGAGTTAATTCATCCTGGTTGTTATACATAAACTGGAATTTTTTCTTTGATGGCAAAGGGAACGTGGATGGATTATTTTGCTGTATGTGATATTTCATTGATAAAGAATGTAAATACTAAACTTGATTTCAAGCTGGACTGCACAGACTACAAGTGTAGAAAGTGTAGAAGCACTTTACTAGTGCCTATAGGGCTCCTTTTAGTGACCATGCTGCTCATGTGAGAATCAATAATTAATGCACAAAAACACAGCATTACCCGCCTCCAAAGTCCACAGTGAATTAATCAAATCTGCAGCATACAGTTTTGGGAATGGTATTTGGACACAACACAAGATATTATTCAGTGTTCGTGAATCCATGGTGAATTAATTAACTTTGAAAAGACTTACATTATTGTCCATATATATACATATATACAGTACTATACAGTACCTGCTTTATTATGAGTAAGTCTATTGACATCACAATGCTCTTGTGATTTTAGCCAGACATTATGAGCAGTGTTAACAACACAAGCCCTCAGTGACCACACATCCTTCCCAGAGCACTCTTCTCTCTCATCCTTCCATTCTGTTTCATGCTTTATTCAGATATTTCCATTCATGCATCCGTTCCTCTCTTTTCAGTGTTACATCCCATGCTCCCCAGTGACTGCCTATTACACTGGGATGCTTCCTCTTTATCCCCCCCCCCCTGCTTTGTGTACATTTACTGTAAGTAAGTACTGTACTTGAGTTAATTGTACTTTTTTAATTTTTACTTTTCTTTTCTTGCCACTTTCTACTTTCCACTACTCCACTACATTAATCTAACAGCTTTAGTTACTAGTTACTTTAAATGAAGATGTTTGCACTCAAAACACATGCAGTTTATAAATACAATGTTTTATTATAAATTAAACTACCCAACAATATACAGGCCTACAAGTACAGCTGAAACTTTGATTGCCGATTAAACACTTAGTTGACAGAATTGTTGTCTAAAATTCATACCGATGCATCATCTGACTGTCTGGGATGTACAGCTCTTTCCTGTTCTCACCCCACCCCCCACAAATTACAACCCATCCCCACCCTCGCCCATCACTTCCTTGCACTACAACCCCTCCAGCTCCCCTCCAGCCATGACGGATGCTCAACCGAGCCATAGCCTTCTCCCTTAATCCCCTTTTCTTCATCATCTATTACTCCATCCTCTTTGACCCTGCTCCTCTTATCAAGCCCGGTTACACTCTCTCTGTTCCTGCCCTCTCTCTTAACCTCTTCACCTACTGCTACATTCGCCTCCCATCCTCTGCTTCCTGCATCCTTGACTTTTCACTCCCATAAACCTCCAATTAACCCAGAAACAGGCACATTCTGAAGCCAATACTGTACGCAAAACAGCTGTAATTTACATTCCTCTCCAGCTGCCAGCCTAATCAATATGAACACGGAGGTCACAATGTTTGTATAATCCATGCTTTATGTGCTGACTTACACACCCAGTTTGCACTATATTTGACATACTCTTGCTCTTTCACTATTATCGCCAGTATGATCTGTGATCTGTATTGTTCTTGCTTTTGTTTATTTGTAGAGAGCCTCACTCATTGACAATTTTTGCTGGTCAGAAAATCTATTATTGATTTGTGGAACTCGTGAGATATTTACAGTCATAATTACACACACAATTTAGAATTTTGGTCCCACAGTTTATTTCTTATTGAACCGAGTTTCATCTTGCTCCCTGAGAGTCTCATTCACTTTTCCTTATTCTGAGATCCAGACACCACAACCTATACAAGTTCAAGCACTCAACTGTTACTGAATTTAGCTTGAATTTCATAATATAATGGAACACATAAGGTTGAATCACAGGTCAAATCGCAGGTCGAATTGCCTAAGCTTCACAAGCTTCTTTTATTTAAAATAAGAGGCAATTATGGTTGATGCCTGACTTGTAGGTTGCATTAAGTTTCAGAAGTCTGACTGTGGGGTTATAAGCCCTTTGCTGTTTGGACATCTAGACTTGAGGAAATCAAGGCAGTAAACACTGTGTCTTCTTTTAACTTAACAACAGCTCAACATTTTGAGAAAATATGCTAAAATGAATCCAGCTACTAGCAACTCTAAATTTTACTTCTACACGCATTAAATCTTGTTTGTTTACACATTAAGTTACATCATGGAGGTATTACATGAACTGGATACTGGAGCCAAAGATGCTGCCCATTCATTTGATTGAAGCCAAAAAGGTTTTCTAACACCTGGATTTGCTTCTGCGTTGTTCGGCCCGCTGCACATGTGCATCAGTACTTCTCCCGCTGGACCCCCCCCACACTTTCCTGTCACTGCACCCAGCCAAGACATTGTTCCAGCACTTAACTCCTCTAAAACCACAGCATTAATATTTTTGAATGAATTAAAACAAACAATATGTAATGTGTTAGCTAGTGAGCTTTAGACGTGTTTTTGTCATACAATATATTTTCTGCACTCAACCCAATTCAGCCTCCTTTTTCTTATGCAAAACAGCTATCAATCAATCACAATGGTCGTGTGCGGCGCTAGGCGCCGTACGGAGCAACTGTGATAAAATAAATGATCATGCAAGTCATTCTGATTCTGATTCCTTTTCTTCCTCCACACATCTGCCCTTATTCTTCATTCATTATTTATTGAGGACAGAGGACTGTCTTGTGTGACCTCTGTAGCCTCCAGGGAGCCCAGGGCATGCTGGGAACATCCTGTGTGCATGGCCAGAGTAACAGCTGATCTTCCTCTCTGGGCTGGAGAGGAGAGGACATTTTTCACACATGCACGTGTGCACACACACACACACACACACACACACGTCCTGGACAAATCATCTGCATGGTCTTTAGCTTGTATACGGCACACGTCGTGCAGTGTATGGAGAGCATCGACGTAAGAAGCAAAGCTTAATGTGGTGCAATCAATACTTCTAATGCTACACTCCAAGGTTACAGGGAAGCAGTGTTGTAGTCGAGTCACCAACTGTCAAGTCCGAGTCGAGTCTCGAGTCCCCATTGTTTGAGTCCAAATCCAAGTCCGAGTCACCAAAGAAGAGTCAAAGTCGAGTCATCAAGGTTGAGTCTGTGTTGAATTTCAAGACTGCCTACGTTTCTCCATTCTGGCACCTTTTTTCTGCCACACAGGATACTTTTTTCATTGATAACATATACACTTTGCAACACAGTAATACAGGAAGGTGAAGTTCACCTTCCGGGGCGCATCTCGCTGCATTTTCCAAATGTGAACATGTAGTAGGGAGCCCGCGAATCATGCACTACAGTTGCATATATAAATATTAATTCCTTTGTTTTGAGAGTAGTGAAAGTAAGAGCAAGCAAGTGTGTTGTCAAGCAAGGAGAGCGACCGGTAGCGGTGTCCGACTGAGAAGCGTATGTGTGGCTGTGAGAAAAAAGCGAGAGGAAATAAAGAGATCCCAAAGACGATGTAAAGTTTGTTAACAGTTAACAATAAACAAGAAGTTTCTCAAGACATGGTGGCTTCATCTTTTGTTAATACTGTCGGTGAAGTAAAGGGTGTTACCCCCAAAAGAACATCGGTCCTGGATGGAACGTCTCCTCAGCTGCTTCCCGGCCTTTCTTGGAGTGTAACATCTTATATCACGTTTATATCTATTTAGTCAGAAACTTCATCCAACGTCTGAGTCCTTTTTCATGAATGCTCAAGTCCGATTTTATATATCCTCGAGTCCGAGTCCAAGTACAAGTAATCAGTCCGCGAGTCCAAGTCAAGTCACGAGTCCAGAGAATAGAGTCTCGAGTCGGACTCGAGTCCAGAGAATAGAGACTTGAGTACTCCATCACTGCAGGGAAGGCACATGTGTTCAGTCCATGTGTGTTCAGATGTGAGGCTCATCATGATGCATCTCGTGAAATTGATTATTGTTTAACAAGTGAATAGAGAAAATATGTTCCATGTGATGCCAGGCTGGATAGATTATGCTTTTTTCAAATGGCAACAATAAATTCCTAAAATCTGATAGAGATGAGAGGAGTTGCAAAGTCCATTTGGTCTAAATGCTTTGCTGTGAAAGACAAAGACGGCTTTGTTTTTATATAATGAAGCTTTTCCTCCTCATTAAAGTGCTTAAGGACATGTATCTAACACTGTCATTTGTGTAAAACATGTCCGTTCCAGTGTGTCAAAAGCAAGCTGCGCTAATATTCAGAGCACACTGAAGTAGCCGCGGGCTTAATGCTCACAACAGCAGCAAGTCAGCTATGAAGGATGACTCGAGAACTGGACTGCACTATGCACTGTGGATGATTACGCACGAGAGAGGCAGTGCTGATGTCAGAGATTGCGGTGCTGAGGCTTGACAGGCAGTGGGTAAGAACAGCCAGCTTCTCCCTGGAGCACCCTTCCTCCAATCATCCCCATTTTTCTCTGTCGTGAGGCAGCTAAGGCTTGGTATGGTCCTTATCAGAGAGTGTGAATCATAGGTAAAAGCTACCAAGGTAGTATGATGTGAAAAAGGGAGAGCGAGAGAGAGGGGGGGGGGGGGGGGGGGGGGAGAGTGACGTAGATGTACATGTGGAGCTGCTGCTGGCTTTGAGAGGCAGTGATGACGCAGACACCCCCTCCCATGCCTCTTTAATTCATGCTGAACGTGCTTGTCATTCCGATCCAAGGCTCTGCATGTGTCAGAAAGTCCTCCGCAGTGGGAGAGAAAGAGAGAAGTGGAAAAAGAAATGGAGAGAGGCAAGTGAAAATCGAGAAAATGCTAGAATGATGGGCTCTATCTCAGTGTCTTATGTAAGTAAAGAGCTAATAATAAGCTTTTAAGTCGACCATTAACCTCAAAGCAATGCCTGTTAACAACAATAGAATGTTACCGTCGACACACTCTAATCCCTACACACTGACACTGATTGATACTCCCTCCCTAACATTGGATTTATGACAGTTTCTAATGGCCCCATTAATAAATCATTACAAACCGACATCAATGTGTGCCAGCTACACCCGTAGAGGCAGGATCACTGAGTTTGTCTCTGTAGATGTGGCTCCCGCCCAGCAACCCCCTTGTCAGGACCCTTTCCTGCCCTGACACACTCTCTGCTTCATTATATCCCTCACCCAGTTCCCAGGCATTTACAGTGGGCAGAGAGAGGCAATGAATCAGAACAGGGATGGAGATGGGCCCAGGGGCTGCAAGGCCTTGTGACCCACTTCCAATCACCCCCCCAAGCCTGCCACACATTGCCATGCCGGAAACACAGACACCGACAAAAGCAAGGAGAAGACGTACAACTTGGAAAGAGGAAAAATTCCACCAGTAAAAGGTAGAAAAAAACGTGTTCCAGTTTTACTCACAAAATGCATTGTACCTCATTCGTACACACAAATCTGTGCTCAAACCGTGCGTATGGACTTTTTATGCACAAATCCGGGATTCATGAATGTATTCTAAGCCTGGCTGTCTTAGAAAATTGAAACACAGAACTTGTTTTTTAACATAGCATATTAAAACTGTGGTGATTGCGCGTTTACTTCCCCCACCATAGTCGCTCCAAGACATGTAGCCTCAAACTGAAAATGTCCTGCTCTCCATGTCTCTGAAATAGGCTGACATACTATTTATACACTCATACTGACGGACACTAGACTCGCACTGGCCACGGTTACATTTGGTAGCCTGGTGCGCGGTCTCCTCGTGACAGCCTAACTACCTTGTAGCAACATTCACTTCTAACATTTAACTTAACATAACTACCAAGATAACATTACGTGTATTTGTATGTGATATAATACTTTCCCCTTGGTAATGTAGCCTATGAATTTGAGGGATGACCAGAGCATCAAATAGTGATGGCAATGGGGTACCCAGAGCATTACAAAGTGAAGCCAAGGGGTCCTGACCAAGCGTTTGTATTTGACGAGTTGTGAGTGAGAATGTATTGACTAGAACATATATCTGGCCTAACTATGTGCAAGTATGAACGATTTCTTGCTAAAATATCAGCAACAGTAGGGTTAGGGTTAGGGCCTTTCTATTCTCGCATTGCCAGACCTTCCTTCACAGCGCTGCAGAGGAGGGTCTGGCTAGTCCATACAGAATTCCGGGATGGGAGAAAAACATGCTCTGGTTTATTGGAATTTCTTTAAACCAAACACCATCATGGGCGGGGCTAAGCGTTGGACAGAGCCACTGTGCCGCTGCAAAATAGCCTCGGGAGGGAACTTGTTTTGGTGGAACATGCGTACGTTCAAAAATTGTTTTAGTCGTGCAACAGAAAACTCAGATTGGACAGATAGTCTAGCTAGCTGTCTGGATTTACCCTGCAGAGATCTGAGGAACAGTTAACCATAGTCCTCATAAATTGATCGGAGTTTAAAATTCCAACACATAGAAAGCGGACTAGGGTCATTCTAACTTGAACTAAACAAACACAGTCTATCAAATGCAGTATATGTAAAATTTACCAGAACAGCCATCTTGGGCAGATGTTGGACTGACATATGTGGCTCAACAAGAATCCGGTGACATTTTCTGGCATGTCTGATCCACTGTGGTGCATTGCTGAAGGAACTGTATCATGTCCTTTGTGGTGAACTCCATTGTACATCACCTTGGTGCAACAATACCCAACTATCGACCTGAGCTAGATCAGTCAATTGTATCAGCATCTGCATTGTCCACTTCTTGTTTTGGGGTGGTCAGTCAATTGAAACTCATCATCCTCAACTCGGGCCCATGGAGATAACATGTTTTATCTCTGTTTTACTTGTCACATCATAAGGAGATAAGATCCAGTGAGGTGCTGTTTGTATTGTATTCATGCACAATAATTAGCACACTTAACACACTGTGTCCTCTGTCCTGATAATGACTAATGCATGGAAGCCTCGTCCAGCCTTTAGCAAAATTAGTAGCTTTTTGTTTTTCTGTCATAACAGTGCCAGCCAGTTGCTTCTTAAATGACTTCGATGGTTTCATGATTTCATGGAGGAGGAAGTGATTATGGTGTATTTTTCCACAAGGAAGCTTTAAGCCAAACACGCCACCACCAGCTTGGCCTCTAAAAAATCTGGTTCCTCTGTTGCAAGATCATGTGAATGGAGCACGTGAATCTAGCATGCAAAACTTTTTTTTTGGCAGTTTTTATTTGCTAGTAGAGACAAACAGAAAAGGCAGGGGGAGAGAGAGGAGATGACATGCATGCAGCAAAGAGCCCTGGGCTAGACTTGACCTTAATGGTACGCACCCTAACCGGTGAGCTATCAGGGAGGCCCTGATGCAAGATTTTTTTTTTAAAGAAAGCAATGGAGCTAAATAAATTTTCTAAAATTAAAATCTAGAGATGAGGACAATGTATAGACAGCCAGTATGCAGTACTGCAGTATTGCAGTATGCAGGGTATGAGGTGAGGAGAGAGCGAAGCATGCTGGAACCCCAGCCCTGCAGGTCACCAGCTTGACCCTTGAACCCTAACCTCAGGTCCTTAGCTGCCTGTGGTCATGCCCATCTCTCCTCATAGGGCACTTAAGTAATTTTTCTAATTTGGTTCTAAAGGGAGATAATAAGGATTTAATTGTGGGCTAAACTCCTCCCCCATGACCCTGACACACACACACACACACACACACACACACACACACACACTGACAGGTCCTGGTCTCAGGAGATGTATGAAGAGAGGCAGAGCCAAGCAGGTCTGGAATTCAATGATTATCTCCAGATTTCCCCAGAGGGCTCACGACTCGACAATGTCTACAATGTTTCTATTTTCAACAGGAGACGTAATACCTAAATAGAAATGTAATTGTTGTTTCTATGTCAGTCCTTAAAAGGACATCATTCAATTCATGTAATGTTGCGTACATGAGCTGTAGTGCTTTTTTTTATAGCAATTTGCAGTCGCCTGGTAATATAGTGGTTTGGATTAATCCTGAAAGAGTGGAACTGGGTGGGATATGATGCCAACTCTAATTGAGGGTTGTAGTGGAGGATAAACATCTGAAATAAGTGTTTTTGCATATCTTGTGGGGCTTTTACAAAGCTTTTAAATAAGTGGGTACACTGTCTTGGAAATTTTTGGATTGTTTGTTCTGCACTACATGAGATCCCAGCTTCTTCGTGCGTGCACAGAGCATGGGTGTTGAGCAGTTAAGCCAACAAAGCGTTGAATTATTGCCAATTCCGCAATGCCATGGTCACACCAAAAGTCAGTCCCATGTCATTTGAGTGACGAAGGGGTCAAGATGTATTAGCTTCCTGTTGCTCTCACGAGTTCAATGATCTTTGACCTGCAAAATAACAACACTCACCAGTGCAGGGGCGATTCTAGGGTCAGAGCTTTAGGGGTGCTGAGCACCCAATGAGCCCCACTGCCACCACCCACCCTCTTTTCACACAAAAAACAAAAATATGTCTATTGAAAAATAACTTTATCATTTTAACATTGGTTCAACTAACTCCAACATCCAGATTGTTTTTCTTTTTTTTGAGACTTTTCAGAGCACCAGATGCTATGAGTTCAGGAGTTAAACCTGGTTCAGGTTAAATCCTCTGTGTGTGAGGAATGAATAAATACAGCAAAAGAAAAACATTAAACTTTCTTTTATTGTCTAGTTTGATAGTCAGCCACAACTGAAAAATAACAGATATAAATCTAGGAATGAATAACAATTCATTTAAAAAGCCACAGTGAGTGTTTTCACACATAGGCCTACTGGGAGTATACAGTGATATGTTTGTTTTTTCACTCTGGTCCAAACGCCAGGGCCAGAGTGATAGAGATGTTTCCATGACGACTGACCAGAAAAGACGCACGTGATGTGCGTTGCTATGGTACTGATAAACAAACCTGCTAATGCTAATTGGTTAGCTAGCAACAGACACCGAACTATTGACATTATACCGCTATATCACATTTAACCGACGTGACATGTCAACGTCCTGGGCAACTTTTCTCCATGCAGCAGCCTCTCTATTTATATCTGTATAAGAGAGGTCAGAGAGAATCGGACATTCAGACACTTATCACTCGTTCTAGTCTCGCTGCCATTTTTGTGAGTCGCTTCCGAAGCTTTTCAACGGTGTAGTACGATGTCCGCTGGGGGCGTATTGCGTATTACGGAGCTGATTTCAACTAAAAAGGGGCTAGCCTCGCCCTTGCACCAGTGTCCAGCCAGTTTAAGTGGACCTCACTTTCAGGCAGCTTCGATTGTATATATACTTTCGTGCTGAAATACTGCAGCAGAGATTGGGAGGAATGCTGGATGGCAGGCAGTCAGGGTAAGGACACAAATATAGGGTAACATAAATGAAGTGGCAAGGCTGTAGTCCAGTCTCAGTCTTGATTCCAGTTTCAGCAGCCGGTCTCTCTTCTTACTCACATTACAGTCTTTTGGTTTAGTGTTAATCAGCAAATGTTAGCATGTTACCAAGCTAAACTGAGATGTGAACATGGTAAACATTCTACATGTAAAAACTTAAGTGCGTTAGCATTGTTATTGTTTGCATGTTAGCATGCTGAGGCCCACTGCACACTGCCTGCGTGGTGTGAGCGTGGCGCTTCTGTTTCGTGTCAGTTGAGTGGCGTTTTCTAAGTCTTTGCACAACAGAAACGTGTCTGACGCGGCGCTGCTGCTCAGTGGCGGTTCTAGACAAATTTTACTAGGGGGGCCAAGGAGGGGCCAGTGTTTAACCAGGGGGGCACATTAAAACATAGCAACAAATGATATTTCAAGATTATAAACTTTATTTTACTTTAAAATCATATAAACATTTATTTTGTACAAGCGTGAGTGCAGGTGCAAGAGAGGTAGGGCAATAAGAAATGAAAAATGAAAAATGAAAAACGTCTACATGCATAGCAATATGTAGAGTCCATGATGACAGAATACTCGAGCCATGGATGAAGATTAGACCAGTCTTCTGTCCCCATCACTGTGGTTGGGAATATATTCAAGTTGGGCTGTACTGGTACATCATTATTGGACTTGCTGATATCTGTAGAAAGATGTACAGTAAACATAGGGCACAACTACAGTACAACATGTATTTATGTATGCATGTATATCTGCATGTATTTAAAAATGTAGGCCAAGTATTTACTTAAAAAAAAGAAACATTAGAGCCATATTGACACAAAAAATAATTTACAGCAGAAAGCATCATTTTAAGGACACACAGTAGGCCTACAATAAAATTGTAATTGCACTGCTTTGCAAATAGTAAGAACCTTCTTCATCACAAACCTGATGGTGCAGTACTTGATCCACATGGATCAACTTGCTGTCCCTCTGGCTCTTCCTCTCTCTATCCCCGTATGCTTTATTCCTCCTCACCCTCTTCTTCATCCTCCTCACCCTCTTCTTCATCCCCCTCACCCTCTGTAATTTCCCTCTCTGTGTCAGAGCCCTCACTTTCATCACATGCCCTCTCTCCAACCTCCACCGACTCCTCTGGCTCTCCCTCCTCCTGCTCCACCTTGATTTGTTTCTCTCACTGCTGCTTTTCTCACTTTTTTGTTTACTGGGGGGAAAAAGGACGCTATGTCCCTTCCTCGTTTCATGATAACTATTAGAAGAAAAAAAACGTAGGGGCATGCATTATATTTCGTTGCCTAACTATCCCTTAACACGGGCAGATAGCCTGTTGATTACTTTACTCAAATGTAGTTGTTAACACAATGCAACAGCCAAGACGGATGAAGTTAGGTGGTTTACATCACATCATTGTGTAGACCTAGCAAGGATACTGACATTTGGATATTCACTTCTGCTTCGATGAGTTTGCTTACATATGATTAAGTATCTAAACACATCGAGGCCAGGAATTTACAAACTTGATTTCATTATCAGTGTGAGGAACAAAAGTAACATGTTTATGTGCAAGAACAACAAGTCACTTACGAGATGAAATCGTAGATCCTCTGCTCTCTCCAAGAATAGTTGCCATCTCATTCACTGAGCAGCACCACTTGTTGCAGGCTGCAGGCTACAGGCTAGTGTTTGGGTGTGCCGCTCTAATTTACCCGTGTAGAACGTTGCGTCGAACATTAGTTCCGCTTTTGGCGGTCGTATGTAAACCCATAATAAATTCATAATTTTTTTATTTGGTCAGCACGGGGGGGCACAGGGGAGGCCAGGGACATGTCTAGGGAGGCACGGGCCTCCCTAGGTCTCCGTGTAGATCCGCCACTGCTGCTGCTGCTAGCCTTGTCTGTACACATGTTTCCCATTCCCCCTGCACTCAAGCAGTAGTATACTTCATGTTAAACATAAATATATACTGATTTGATAACAGCAAAGGCAACGTCGGCAGTATTGACGGCAAAATAGGCTACAGCATATTTCGTTCTGTATTGACAGGTGCAATATTTGAAAATCGATAATTATTATTCTTTTTAAATTACATATATATCTGCATTTATGTCAAAACCTAGAGATTTTCAAACATGAAAATGTCATTTATTAAATGTATTGATGGTTCCAACCCTCCCCATGTTATTTCCTGCTTTCTGCTTCTCACCACATTGTGCAAGTAAAATTAGGGTTGTCAGTTTTAATCTGAAAATGTTGAATAAAACAACATGTTTACGCAATCTGTGTAGTGTCATTGATGCAGCTTGCTTAAAATCCTCCTCAGGACTGAGGTGTTTAAGTATTGAATCACATATTCATTCAGTAGTAGAAGCAATGGCTATGTACACTGGATATGTACACAATTCCAAGTGTTCCTTCTGTTTGTCTTCATCTCTGCATCTCCACCTCCCTTTCTCATTCCGTCTTTCCATGTCTGTGTGTGTGTGTGTGTGTGTGTGTGTGTGTGTGTGTGTGTGTGTGTGTGTGTGTGTGTGTGCGCGCCGACATACACTTGAGTCAATGAAAAATGAGGTAGGAAATACATTCAAAACATTTGTCAGAAGAAAGTGAGATAATAGACATAAACACACTATCAAATATTACCACACATATTTATGGCATACACTTACTTACAATACTTTTACATAAGCATTTTGCACACACACGCACACGTACACGCACACACACACACACACACACACACACACACACACACACACAAAGGCACACAAACACACACGCATGAACACATGCAGACACCCACGCCCTTCACTGCAGGCATGCACCATCCTTAGCATGGCTTCCCCCATCATTTTGCGCCTCTCCTCTAGCTGTGATCCGATTGGCTGTTGGATGGGTGAGGCCCACTGCAGAGGCAGAAATGAGGGGAGGGGGGCTTCCCCCTCTTAGCACAACTCACACACACACACAAAACCAAGCACCCACTTACACACACACACGCGTACACAGGGAATCCCTCCTTTTTGCAGTTCACCACACATCCCGTTTTCCATTACGCACCGCTATTAAATTATTCACCGCACAAGCAGGTTTGAATGTGCTCTACACCAGATATGATGAGGTGTTTTTTGGGGCGAAATGTTTTGAGCGTTTAACCTCATTTCAACTTTGCAGAGAGGAGTTTAGGATATGTAGGCCTATCTGCCAAAGTGAGATTCCCACCAGTGTGTTATTAATAGGGAAGTCTCAGGTTTAGCACTGATGGTTATGCATAGTTATGCCTTCACAGGGTAAGAGGACCCACACTGGGGTGCAGCTGTCGAGTGCAGACATTAGGTCAGGTTTCACTACTGATGTATGTGTGTGTCTGTGTTTGTGTGTAACAGCACCAAGGTTGGCATGAGGGAGCCCCCAGCGGACTGAGAGAGGGAAGCATTTCCAATCCTATGTTGTGAGCGTGTGTGCGTCAGTGGGAACACACACACACGCACGCACGAACGCACACACGCATGCATGCACACACACAGACACACACACTAAAAGGATTAAAAGGGGCACGACGACCTTTTATATCTCATCTGTGCCATTTAGGAAGAATCCAATAAAAGGATGAGAGTGTCAGGGGTCATTGATCACAGTGCTACAGGCATTGTAGCATCATAAAAGTATCAAAAAAGATTTTAATCCATTATCTTCCAGCCAGGGACATCGCTAGTAAGTGTAAAGCACACAAAAAAACTGATAAGCAAGATCAAGCAATAACAAACTTATCATACTTTTTTTTAATTCATTTGTATTTATTTTGGCCTGTGCTGGAGAAACACAACAGTGATGTGAATATGTGCAATTTGCCTTTCCCGCACTGGAAAGCCAACTGCACTGCAGCCTTACTAATAATAACTGAACTGTAATATGAATGGAGACGTCCATATATGGCAAAGGAGCCACGGAGGCAGGGAGCTGCGGAATTATCTCATGCCCAACGGTCACGGATGACATCAGTGTCAGGCTGACCCTCCACTAAAAAGGCCTGGACACTCTCACTCTCTCTGTTTGTACATAATACTCTCTCACTCTTCCCTCAACCACGGCATGCATATGGTGCAAGCATGTCTATGTCATTTCCAAAGGTCTGACTGTCAGCAGCTCTGGGAGGGAGAGTCACGAGAATGGCGGGGTGGGTACATTGTGGCCGGGCTAGCTCTGCATGGTGCCATAAAGTGTTAAGAGCCCACAGCACGGCCACGCCACAAATTTTACCGTGAGGAATTTGAGGAATGATGAGGACCGATGTGAGGGACACGTGGATCCTGTCAGCTCTGATAAGATCATGTGAGACATTCTGGCTCCAAGTTTCTCATTTTAGGTCAGATGATTACAATTATGTGTGTGTGTGTGTGTGTGTGTGTGTGTGTGTGTGTGTGTGTGTGTGTGTGTGGCCATGGTGGCTATTCATCAGGTGACAGTGACCAGGCCATCAATTAGATAAGTATAATGATCAGCTGATACCTTGGTCCCTATTTTTGGAAGTGGGTGCATTCCATACTTCAGCTGACCACAGTTACAATCAGCAGTCAGGCCTTTGGCCCTTACAATAGAATTACGCAGTCTATATACATTCTATTCTAATTTGCTTCTATCTGGCTAAAGATACTACAAGGAGTTTATAACTGCACTGTAAACCCAGATTTAGTTGTAATTAAACTTTTTAGTGGTCACTACTTATTCTTTCATGTTTTGTTAAGAAAATATATTCATTACTAAACAATATTAGTTGTTTGTAATAATCAGCTTAAGAATGCAGTGCACAGTTAAAGGTCCTATGACATGCTGCTTTTTGGATGCTTTTATATAGGCCTTAGTGGTCGCCTAATACTGTATCTGAAGTCTCTTTCCCGAAATTCAGCCTTGGTGCAGAATTACAGCCACTAGAGCAAGTCCCACAATGAGCTTTCCTTAGTATGTACCATTTCTGTGTCTGTAGCTTTAAATGCTATTGAGGAGGAGAGAGGGGGGGCAGGGTGGAGGGTGGGGGTGTGGCCTTGATCAACTGCCATGCTTCGCTTGTTTTCAAGCCATGATGTCTCTCTCTTTCTCATGGGCGGGCCAAATTCTCTGGGCGGACAAAGCAGAGAAATGGGAGGTAACCTTGCTCCTTATGACGTCATAAGGAGGAGATTCCAGATCGGCCCATCTGAGCTTTCATTTTCTCAAAGGCAGAGCAGGATACCCAGGGCTCGGTTTACATCTATGACCATTTCTAGCCACTGGGGGACCATAGGCAGGCTGGGGGAACTCATTATGTTAAAAAAAACTTCATTAAGTGAAATTTTCGTGCCATGGGACCTTTAAGCAGAGATAACTATGGATCTTAAGTTTCTGCATGGGAGGGGCGGGGTCATTTGAATTGTTCTGCACTGAAGCCGTGCAAAGGCTCATGGGCAGAAAAAAATATGTTCTGAACGGGTTTTTTCCTAGTTAAAGTGTGTTTTAATAATGCTCTGTTAATGTTTTGGGTGAGCATTTATGTTATTTGGGTTTTAGTTTTGTATAGTTTATTTAGTGTTCATGTTTAGCTATATTCATTGTTGCACCATGACCGAGACCCGGGTGGGGACTGATGGTGTCCTGGCAGTGAGAGAACATTTCAGGTCTAAGACACAGATGGGAAATCTGTTGTATAGTGAGCGCAACGTTCCATGCAGCACAATGCAATGGAAATTCATGTCTTTCTTTAGTAGGTGTAAATAGTCTACTTAACATGCTCATATAAGACAACACGTCTCCAGAAAAAGAAAAAAAAAAGTTAAACATGATTTTTAGTAATTACTACTAATGTGTTAATACATGTTTACAGTAAAGTCATTTCTAGTAAAGTCAACTAATTTGGGATAACAGTGTGGTTACGAAACGTTACGAAATGGTTGAAACGGTTATATCTCAATTTAATACCTATGTCTCTACATGACCTAAGCAAACAAGACAATCATCGAGAATATTACCAATTTCTATATAATTATTTTTTAATGCTTGCCACCAGGTCTGATTCCCTGCAAAATCGGATTAAATAATTTACTGTATGCAAGTTTACCAGAAACTTTTCCATAGCTTTCTGTACGAATGGTATACAACAACAGGCTGCTTTAGGATAAAAGGATGAGGATAAAATTAAATATGTGTACACTATATAACTATTTTAAGGAAATATAGCCTCAGTAGGAACAAATAGTCTTGGAGCTGAGTCCCACAGACATTATTGGTTTTGCTCTTTTGTTTTTTACATTTGTTGACATTAACAAAACTATAGAATATTACAGCCTTGTCCTTTAATTGCATCCCTGTTGCAAAACAAGACCTGTGCTGCAACTGCTGTAGTAACTAGATCATATTATAAGTTACATGTGTCTTTTATACTGTAAGTGCAATGAACATATACTATCTTTTTGTCAGTATTAGCTGATCAAATATATTCTCGACAAAGGGAGGAAGGGATGGCATTTGTTTATGCATTATGCTGATGTGACTAAAGTATGTGCATGCCATATGTTGATTGCATTGAGAATAAACGTTAATTATGCATATTTTTTCAATATATTCTATATATGTCGGCTTATGCACCGGCTTTGGGAGGATAATTGAGTATTTTGCATTCTATTTTAAACATGCCTTTGTTTGTAGGATCTCAACTAACTACAGTATACTGTAGCTTAGATCTTAACGTAGAAAAGAAGATAAAAATACATAGGTATTCTCCTTTTGGCTGACACCGCACCAAATCCTGTTTGATGCATTTTTAGCCTTGAAAAAATGCAAAGTGAAAATGCAGCCTTTGTATTTATTATGATGTACAGCATCTATGAATAGACAAGAAAGCTGCCATAATTTGTTAATGAAGACTCACACACAGTGACTGAAAGTAGCAATTTAGTCTCCCCATCATGGGGCAAACCATTACTACAAACTGTTTAGAATATTTGTATCATCATCATCATCATCTATATCTGTAATCATTTTCTGCATCCCACTTAGACATAAGTGCCCATTTTTGGCACTGGAATGACAAATCTCCAGCTGTGTGGTCTGCTAAACATATGGGTGTCATAGTTGCTGAGGATACCCTATGATGCATGTGCATGAAAACACACACACACACACACACACACACACACACACACACACACACACACACACACACACACACACATCTGTTTTGTATCCATGGCTACCTGGCTATTTCATTAACCCTTCACTTGGAAGATGATCTGTTTCATACTCGTGTAGACAGGCAATTATGGGTTTTAATATGTATGCAAACCCCATCGGGAAGAACAAACATTATGAAGTAAATTGCTGATGAACGTCAAATGACTAGTACGTCCTGTTTGACCTGAGAAGATAAATATCCCACTGAAATCATTTGGAGGACTAAGTAAATTTTACACAGTGTTAATTATGTTTGATGTAGCTTTTGAGTCAAACATCATCAAATGTCCTGGCTTTTTGCCTAATGTGCTCTCTTTCATTTTCACCACTGTCATTTTCAGTCTACTTCTCCAATCTGCCCTTCCACTGTCCTTGACCTATTCTTTTCTTCTCCATTCATTTTTATCCTCCATCCTTGTAAACTCTTTCTTCTTTCTTCTTCTATCAAAAGGGCCACGAGAATTAGTTACAGGTACAAAGACCTGTAGTCAGAATCTGAGTCTGAGATCCTGGCAACTTCGAGATCAAGTCAAGACAGAGTGAGAAAAACAGAAAAATAAAACACTCCCCATAAAGTTTGACGAATATATATTTTATTAGACATGTAGGTATAGGAATAGGGTTGAGTAGGGGGTTCACAATTTTGATTTTAAATCGAAAATCGATCGAAATGAGCATTCGATTTCGACTATCGAAATCAGGTGCACCTCGTTAAACTCTGAGAAACAAACTGTTGTTGCCAAGTACCTTTTTGCCATTTAGTGGCTATTAGTGTGGCCTTGCCATCCCTGTTGACAAAAACAATTTAATTGAGAATTGACATGAATCGAATTGTGGATTTGGAGATTTTGAAAGTCAAATATCTTTTGAGAAGGGATGGGTATTCACTTAAACATTTCTTAGGCAAAAAATGTTGTATCAAAAATAGTCATGTTGCAAGATAAAATTCCAATGACCTCAATTAAATTATTAGTTAAAAATAAAAACAATTTTGGTGGCTTAAATTTCTCAATGGCATAGGCGCTGAGAAGGCGTTCCCCTAAAACACACTGATATAATAATGACCTTTTTTGAGACAGAGACCGTATTAGAGTACTACGTCCCTGCAGGTATAGCTCAGCATCTATTAGCATTTGATGTCTACAAACAGTCCTTCCAGAAAAATGCGGAATTTTGTTTTGTGATTGTAGCACGTTTTCTTAAAAAATGTGATGGAATATGCGGGATATTGATGCAATTTTATGCAATGAAATTGCGGGAACTTGCAAAAACTGCGGTTTCACCATGGCTTCATCTTTGGTTTGCAGCTTTTCAGTGATGTTCACGTCGCGTAATTACGTCACTTCATAACGTTCCCATGGCAACAGGGGAAAATGGCTGCTCTTGTGTGAAGTAAACGCAACATTTTTCAACTTTCTGCTAAGATATATGTGACTTTTTTGCAATGAAAATGCGGGGATTATGAAATCATGCAAGCCCCGGATATTTTGCATGGAAATCGGCAATTTATGCGGCGAAAGTGCGGCGTATTTGAAAAAATGCAGCCCCTGCATAAATATGCAGACTTTGGCTAATTATGCATTAAATTATGCGATCGCATAATCACGTTTTTCTGGAGGGACTGTACAAAGGTATCACAGTAGTAGTCTCGCATTGACAGACCTCCACAGTGCTCTGTAAGTGCTGGAGGATAGATAGATAGATATTTCTTGTCATTGTATGCGATACAACAAAATTCTGTTGGAGCCATTCTCTCCAAATAGCAGCATATACAAATATATATATATATATATATATAAATATATAAATATATAAATATATAAATAGAGAGAGAGATAGATAGATATATACACAAAAAGATAATATATATATATTGTTATGTTTGAATCAAGAGCAGAACCCAAATGCAGACATAAACGCAGAGCCAGAGTGTGAGTTAACAGGTTTATTCAAAGTACTTAAGTACAAGTCCAGGTTTACGGAAAGGGGAAAAGCAAGTCCAGGTTTCCAGAGAGGCGAACAGGTCCGGTGGGTTCCGGAAAGGAGCGGCACCGTCAGAGTAATCCAGTGGTCGGCTAGTGGTGAGGTCCAGTGGTAGTTGTCTGGTCCGGTGGATGGCAGGAGTGCAGCGGTAGCAGGAGTCAGGTTCCAATAGTACCTGAAGAACAAGAGAACGGATTAGGATAGGCAAATACACAAATAGCAAAACAGGTAGCAAGGTCTGTCATGAGCGAGACTAACTGGGGTCGTCTTGACTACGATTTGACGTGGAGTGGAGGAATGACTGGGTATATGAAGCAGAGGTTGTTTGTGGTAGATGAGATGCAGCTGGAACCCTGACTGCAGCACACCAGACTCCACTCCTGTAATTAGGACAGAGGGGAGGGAGAGAGGAGAGACAGAGAAGCTACCTAGGAGCAGCAGGCCTAACATATATATATATATATATATATACACTTACATCAGCACATTCTCACCCAAGCACATCTCGCACATACACATTAATCTCACACATACACATTCATTCCATGTCCTCAATAAATAGCTAAAAATAAACAGTAAACACAGCAGTTGTTGCACAGAGTCCGATTGCTGGTCTGGCCACACCACCTTCCTATTCTGGTATAAGGGGAAAAAAATGCTCTGAGTTGATTTGATTACTTTAAACCAGTGTTTTAGTCATGACCACCTAAACTGAGACCAAGTCATTACTAAGACCAGAGTGTATCTGGTAGTCTTGAAACCAAGACCGATCTCGATCACAACCGTTCTGGGCGGCGCTAACCTAAGCCCTGAAAGCGTGAAGGGAGGGACATCCGGCCCGCCTCTCACACACCGGATGACAGGCTTTATCCTAGCAATGTACATCCGTTGAGCCAGACTACACAGTAGTGATCTGGCAGTACCTCAATATGGTTTGGTCAATCGAGAAACCAACCGAGCTTGAGCTCAAGTCTAGCTCCCGTCATTAATTAACCTGCTCCTCTGTTCTCTGCTCTCTTGTCTTCGCTGCCTGCCCTTGTGCTCCAGAGAGCAGAAACAAGGTTTAACAACATGCCTAATTTATTATTCAATTAAAATTAACACCAGGAAAGGATGATATATATATATACTGCTGGGATAACAATGGCAAGTAAAGAGAAGATGCTGCATGGTGAGGATTAAGGCCTTTTTTTCTGAAGGATCTGTTCAATAATGTAATACATTTTTTGGGAATGTTTCTTTTTTTCTTGGCTTTCTTCATGACGGCCAGAAGTCAGGGTCAGATACAGAATGGCAGCTCTTCAGGGACAAGTCTTACGCATGCTAGGTGCTTCCCGACATGAATTATAAAATCCTCATGTTGAAGGACGAACCACTAAAACATGTAACCTCCCATCCCTGCTCTGCCCGTCCCCCACACCCCAAGGCTGCTTCCAAACTGTGATGCTGTGCACTTCCTACATACAATCTGTCTCTCACGCCCAAACACACACCATCTCACACACCACATGCTCAACAGAGGATACATCCGGCAACTAGGAGATACAAAGTGATGACTGATTTGTCAAGTCTGTCACCAAAGAAAACCATCTTTGTTAGCAGCAGGTTCATATCATGATGAATGGCATGAATGTAACCAGTCATGAATGCAACCAGTCATGAATGTAACCAGTCATAGATTACAATTAGTTAAAGACATGAACATCTGTTGGCGGAGTTCTTTGGCCCTTACAAGTCTCTGTGTGTTTAAGTGTGAGTGACCCTGTGATAATGTGTGTGTGAGGAAAAAATAAGGCCATATTTCCATCCATCTGCCAAGTGAATTTTGAGTGAAAATGAGAAATGGAAGAAACTCAAAGATTTTCAGTAGCCACCGGTCTGAAAAGAACCAAAGATAATCTGAATCTAGTGTGACCCCCAAATGTTACCACCTTAGGGACAAACCTTGACATATGGCTGGATCAGCAGTTACCATACAACTGCTCGAACCTACAAGAAACAACTCAAACCTTTCAGACTTGCACCGCAAAGTGGCTGACGAGGCCTATGGCGATTTGTGAATGACCGATATTGTGCTGTTACACACACATAATTGTACTGATTGAACATTTTGAATGTGTGTTCTTAGACAGGGGTTCAGTGTTAGCCGAAGGCTCAGGTCACATGTGGTCAGGGGCCAGTCAATACAAGGGGCCTCCTTTGTTCATTGGCTGATGATACTGTAGCTTGACTCATGCAAACATACTGTGTAATGTTTGGGTCCAGATATGATATCCAACATTTTTTTTTCTAATTATTTCATGTTTTTCCCTCTAGCATTTTTGTCAATATGTACACAGTTCCAGGTGCGCAGTTATCTATAATGCATCAAAAATCTTAATTTTGCTTATGTTAGCTACCTGTCCAACCTGCTTCCTTCCGTGAGTCGGAAGTTTTAGCCTTTCAAATGTTGCACTGATTTTCCTTTGGGTTTGGGGGAAAATTACACCAAATACATGACACATTGTGGGTAGTTCAGGAACTACGGAACGATTCTTACCAAAACAAAACCAGACCAGCTCTGCCTGCTTAACAACACAGGTCAGTAAAATGTTACTGATTGCTGTAATATTTAATGTAATAATTAACTTTTATTGCAGTAATTTCTTAGTCTTGTAACATCATCTGGCTGTATTGTGACAAGTGGTGGTTGTATGTGCCTGAACAAAGAAGATTCTGAATGATGAATACTCTTTTAAAATGAAAAACTTTTTCAGTTTTCCAGCCCAGCTTTTTATTTTTTATTTATATATATATATATATATGTAGTTAGTTAGGCTCTGAGTACAGTGGGGGGTGAAAGGGATGATATGCTGAGATCTGGCTTGTAAAACTTATGTTATATATATTTTTACAGTTCTTCTTTGTTTTTGTCACTTATGTAACAAATTCATTTTAAGTAGTAATATAACTAAATGCATGGCTTATAAATATTTTGTAAAGCGTGTTAAACTTGCATAACAATTACTATTGCTATTTATTTAACAATAGGTAGATGTCGGTATCTCTCTTTGTCTCTTTCATACACACACCACACACATAAAGCCCCCCCTCCCCATCTCAAGCCCCCAGCAAGACCCTCGTCTGATCCCCAGACATTGTTATGGCCATTGAGAAGGCGGGCCCTGCACGCACACTCGTGGGTTCAACGAGGGCATTTAAAGGAGGGGCACAAGGGGTGGGGGGGGGGTGCTTGATGTGAACGTTTTAGGGGCCATGTGAGGGGAGTGAGGAAAATTGTTGGGGGTGTATTCCTCGAGTGCGAGCGACTGTGTGTGTGCATGTGTGTGTCCTGGCTGTTGGTTCGTCAGCAGCAGTTTGCTGACTTAACGCTGCAGGGTTAACAAGGAAGCCAACCATCAACTGTAACCTACTAGCAAGTGGTGGAAGGCCACAGTGCAAAAGTGTACGCTTGGTAATATGTCATTCATCTTAGGTGCTGTGTAAGCTGCTCTCATGTGCCATGTGTACTGCAGACAGCAGCTTACACCAGAGTAGAAATCTGTACAAAGACACAGGCTCTTAGGGCTGGGACGATATGCTTTTGTCCCGATTTGATTATTTCACGATACATGGGTGCCGATTTGATTTGTATTGCGTATTGCAATCTTCTTCTCCTTCTTTAAGGAAAATAAAAGTAGAATAACAAACTTCTAGAGACAATATGTCATGAGACATTTCTAAAAAAAACTCATTGTTTTTTGTTAAAGAATGCACATCACATGTCAGTCAGTCTGTTTGTTTCATGTGTAAAGGAGTACATAACATGTATTTTCTGCAGTTTCTGCTTTTGCTCTGTTTTGCTGGAAACGGATGTGTAGTCGCCATCAGCGGTACTGTTTGAACAGAAAATATTTAGGTGAATCATTGGTTAAAAGGGAAAAGAATAGATTTTTAAAATCATCGCAAAAAAAAATCATGATACATAGGATTTTCAATTGCCCCCACCTCTACAGGCTCTTATTGTATCTTTCTCTTCACCTCTTCTTAACCGGACCTATTCTTCTTTTTCCTCCTTCTCCTCCCCTCTCCCCGCCCCACTATTTCCTCTACTTCTACCCAACCACCGAAGTTTATACATGTGCTCATATGCAGACATACACACCCCTCCTTCCCCCCAGGACACAAAAACACACACAGTGCTCCCATTTCATTACTGAATCCCCCAGCTCATTACCACATGGGGATTAACTATCTGAGGACTACATGATGGACAACAGGTCTGGGATTGGCAACCGCGTGAAAACCACAGCCGCAGCGCCACTGTCATCATTAGCATGCCACTTAGGCTGGAGAAACACCACATGTGTATAGTCCTACATTTTACATGTACACACATTAATACTTAGCAGTACTACTACATAGGATTTTCAATTGCCCCCACCTCTACAGGCTCTTCTTGTATCTTTCTCTTCATCTCTTCTCAACCACACCTCTTCTTCTTTTTCCTCCTTCTTCTAAAGGATTAGGGTTATGGTTAGGGTTAGAATACAAGAATATATGTTATCATTGTAAATAAATATGAAAGAAGTTGAAACACGTGAAAAATAAAACAATCCAAAGGACGTGGGACCTGAGTGGGGTCCAAATTATGTTCACTTTAACCGAGTTGGGTAGGGTACCATTCTGTTGCCCAGGTCTAATCCCCAAGTGAATTGGAGCAGCCTTGCTATGGAAGTGATAATGTCGAGTGAGCCGGTCATTAGCTAATTAGAACACTTCGTACATTAGTTAAAATCATTCAATCAATGACCGGCTCGCTCTACATTATCCCGCTTGTTACACGGCTACTCATACAGAGGTTACCCGCTGATAATACCTTCTTCCCCGGTTAACTTTATCGCTGATGAGCACTGAAGTTGCCCCTGTGACTGAACTAACCATGAAGCTAACCCATGCTCTGGCTGCACTGTTGTCATTAGTACTGTTAATTATTTCCTGTTTCCTCCACCCTATCTCTCCCTTTGTAAAGTCTGTGTAATGACACCCCTGATCACGTAGTGAGTACAATCATCACGGCAGGAATCGATGTGGGGTCTTTCTGTTTGAGTCTGTTCATCTTGCCTGCATTAGGATTATCCTTTGGTCCCTTTCTTCTTTTTTATATTTATTATTAATAATTTATACATTCTATTTCAATTGCAATTAAAAATTGCCCAAACTCACAAATTTGTCACTGTAAAGTGTGAGCCTTAGCTTTACTACACCCAGATGAAAGCAGAATTTAAACCAGTCCATAAAGTAAGGTACTATAAAGGTGGACCAAACCTATTTACTTATCTCATCTCCGCCGTTGGACGTACATAAACCTGGAATTAAGATTTACTGTTAATTCGACTGAAAACACATTTACTACCCATTCTCTATTTCTGAACATTGGAGTTTTATTGTGTTAACTAAAGAGAGGTCCTCCCCAAGGCCATTACCCCCCCCCCCCATTTAAAACATGGCACCTTTTCTTTTCCTGCTTCTTCTTGTGCTCTTCCTTCTCTCCCCTTTCCCAGTTTTCCCCCCGAAGATCTCCAGAAGCAAAAACTAGCTTTCCCCCCTCTATCGTTTCCTCACTTTGCCCTCACATCTTTTTAGGGGTCAGCCTGGGACCTTGTCCCTTTCGCCCTTTTTCAGCCCTAAACTGATTGGTCTACGGCCAGGTCCTCTGTCACCATGCTCCTCTAAAGGTTTGATTTATTTCATTAACCAGAACGCCCGCAGACAGGCCTCCGTCTGAGTTAAGCACCTCACTCACACATTGTTACAAGTTAATGCGGTCAGTGGAGTGATCTCAGTGGAGTGATCTGTGACCCCGACAGCAGGGACCCCTTCTCTTTTTACCTCCTCATCTCTGCTGCTGCTAAACCATTGGTGGCAGCATCAGAGAACACACACACACACACCAGGAAACACCATTCACTCACATTTACACATAGCGGCATCATACACTTGTACGATTGTTGTAGTATTTAAGATCGGTCTTGGTTTCCAGACCTGTCTTATGACCACTTTTTGAAGGTCTCATCTCGGAATCGACTGTAGGATTTTTCTCAGTCTGAGATAAAGAGGACTCTGGACTTTATTGCAAGACCGGTCAAGACCACAACTGTCTTTTGATTATTTTATTAAGGCATTTCTCATGACACACCCCTCCACAAGAGGAGAATGAAGAATGAAATTGTTTCTGAGTGTTTTTTTATGGGAATGTGGATCTTTCAGATCAATTTAAGGAGTGCCTATGGTTAGCACTTTCCACATTTTATCGTGGCATGCGGTGTGGGACTCACACTGGTCTGTTCTTGGTCTTGACTTGGTCTCGGTTTAGGTGGTCTTCAGTACAACACAGCTTGCATGTCTTAAAATGGACTCTTTAGATAATCACATACATCTGGCTACACAGATATGTTCACATTCCCATTTGAAAATCTGAGATATAGATCAAAGATAGACGACAAAGATTTATGTGCACACAAGAGTTGTGTACAGTCCGTGCACATGTGCCAGTCAATGTACCAACTGTACAGATGTTAGCGGTAGCTAGCTAGCAAAATTATTGTACACACCAACCATTTTGTGCGTGATTGCGTGTGACTATTCAGACTCTGATTGATTTAAAAATAGCAACCTGATGGAAGAGAAAAAGGGAAATAATATAAACACAGGGCCATATACACACACATAATTAAAACACCCACACATGTGCATATATAATACTAGACACTCCCACACAGACTCACTGGGTGGCGGACAGAGGGTTCATGGAGGGGAAAGCTCTTTAACATGTAGTCATTCTCTCTTGGTGGTGGAGGGTTATGGGTTGCAATGGGTTGGCCAGCAGTAACACACACAGGCTGGAACTTATCAAAATGCAGCGGGAGGGAGCTATAAAAGCCCCATTTAGCTGTCAAACGATCAATGTGTGATAAAGTGCATGTGCGTCTGCGACCTTGTTTCATTGGATATTAGATGATCATGTTGACTTTTTGACAATGATCTTCGCACTGAGGAGCAAACTAATGTAAATAATCAATTACTCTATAAACAACACTTATTGAAAAATCCATATTGTATCAGTAACCTTTATTAACCTTTTATTCGACGCATGTGTGGGTTGGAATGCTCTGCAAATAATGCGGGAATTGTATGTGTATCTTCCACAGAATATATTACTCATTAAACAGAATAAATCACAACCGAAGTCATCTGAGAAGCCTTTCCCACCTGCAGCGTGATAAACCCGTGGGAATTAGTTTGAGCCTTATGCAATACATTGACACACTTGACAAGGGTCTGGCAAGTTTAGCTGACTAAAAACGTCACACTTGGACTGAACAATCTTTTTTTTCCACACACAGAAAACTGCCACCTGACTGATCTGGCTGACAGAGGAAGCCTCCACCCCAATATTAACACATAAAGAAGCTGAATAGTTCAGTCTACGGGTGTACCTCTTACCTTCAGAACATTCTGTCCTCTTGTAATGCAGATATTCTCCACTCTCAGGGAGCAACTCCTCCTCTCAACCCCGCCCGCCTGTTTCACCCCCTTTTACTTCATCGTCACTGTGAGAGCCCCTCATTGAGAGCCAGTTTCCGTGAAACAAGATTGGAGACTGGAGTGGTGGGAATCCTGTGATACAGTGAAGGGTGGGTGTTAGGGGGGAGATAGGGAGAGATGAGAGAGAGTGACACTGACAGATGAAGAGATGCAACGTGACAGGGAGATTGAGAATGAGACACATACAAAGATAGAATGTGAGAAAGAAGTGCAAGTAGGGAAGGACCAGAAGAAAAAGATGGGCGCAGAAGGAAAGAAACCCAAATTGTTGTGGGGAAGATGCCACCCCTAAGAACATTCTCTATTTACTGAAAAGATACAAGGTGTTTTAATGTGATTTCAGTATGTACACCAACCCAGTTTGGGTGGTAATGTGTTGGTAGTAACGTAGTTGTTATAGCAAATTGCACAAGCATTTGGTTTGTCTTTCATATTGATTTCTCATTAACATCTTTAAAAGAAAACATTTTTAAAAGGCCACACTAATTTAAAAAGGCTACTTTAAAGGGGTGTATGCTTCAAATGAAAGAAAATACATTTTCAATTATGTCACCATTTCTGCACTTCAATATGAGCAAATTATGGGTTTGTAGTTAGCAGTTAATTTTTGCTCCAAGTGAATAAGCTGGTTTAACTTGCACGGCAGCTGGATTCCCGGCAATATCACGAGATCACACGATAATTGTGCGATTGAATATCACATAAACAATCCATCTTGTCAGGCTTCAAGTAATGCATTTGTGTCTGAACTGCCAGCTTACTGAACCAATCATCGTCCTGTGAGGAGCTACTGGCAGCTACGGGGGTGGTTTAATGTCCTTTCATTGAAACATAATATAATCTCTTACATTTTTCGGAAATTGTGGTACTTTTGTCATTCATTCATTCATTCATTACACATCAACAAAAATCAGACTACATATAATAATATAGGGAGGGAATTGCCCCCAAAATAGGGGATGTCTTGCTCCAGATGTGAATTTTTTAAGTTGTTATAATTATCAAAAAAAAAACGTTTTAAATTTGGCTTGAAGCTAATGAATGCTTACTCACATGAATCTCCTCATTGGATTATCAAAATAATTTCTGTCTGTCTTTGTCAAAACCCACTGATCCTTAAAAACCAACGAGGAAGACTAGTTTGAGACATACGTCTTTCAAGTGAATCATTTATCATTTATAAATGTTAGACCATGGTGCATGTACTGTAGGCAACACATACTGTGGACATTTCCTTTACTGGAATTTGTTGGGCACAGGCTGAGTTAAATGTAGGTGGGTGTCTTGCCTCAGGGGGCCATCTTCCTCCATTTTACCCTGCCATGTGTAAATCTGCAGTTCCTGTCTTGTTTTACTAATAGTGTTTTTTTGTGAATTATATGGGGTGAAAAAGCTGAATGAAAAAGGAGAACTTCAAGGTAAATCTTTTCATCTGTAAAGAAAATTATGCAATAAACTGTGTCAGCCCTGACTCTGCTTTTGCTGTAATGTAATGCAACATCCTATGGCAACACACAGTGTTGGCTAATTAAAGATCTGTCAAACAGTTTGAAATGTACAGTGCGATCACCAGTTGATTTATAAGGGGACATTATTATGTGAGAGTGGTAGATGAGAAAATGTCTCACAGTGTATTCCCTGAAAGTAAAATAAAAACATGATCTCATCATCATTTTAACAGGACAATGTAGACAGAATAGAGAGGATGATCTGTCATGTCCTAATGTTTAACGTGTCAGTATGCATGAAATAAGCTAGTTCGTAGAAGTTCAGTCGCTAGCACGGTGACTCCAAAATTCTGACATAGGAAAAGTGTGGGGGGGACCATCCAACGAACAACTTGGTTAAAGCATACTGAAGCCTTTACACTGGCATTTGGCTTTTTGACTGTTGTGGAGTACAGATAAAAGTAGACATACACTTAATTTTACAACTGGTATCAAGTACATGAAAATGAAGACAAAATGAACATCACTTCAGTGTCAAAATAAATGTATACAAAACTGAAATTGTGGCACTCAACCATATGTCAAATGGATGTGAACAAAATGGGCCTTTAATCCTTACAGCTCCAGGAGGAGAGAGGTGCTTTAGATCCAGTGCCAGCCATTGGCCGCAGAAGAGGGTTTTAGCCTGTGATCCAATGATTGATGAGGGGCTTAATGGGTTACTGTGGAAACGAAAAGCCAGGAAGGAAATGCCTCATATCTCACAACCACTCGTTAGCAACAAGTGTAGGACAAAATGGTCATTAAACACCATAGAGGCTGGCGTGTGTGTGTGTGTGTGTGTGTGTGTGTGTGTGTGTGTGTGTGTGTGTGTGTGTTTGTGGCTACGTGCGTGCGTGCAAGCACTTGTAAACATGTTACTGTCTATGCAGATGCATGTATTTTCATCCATGCATATATATGTGTATGTGCATGTCCACTGTTATTGCTGCAAAATTGTGCACGTTTATATGAGAGTGTATGTGAGCATATGAAACACACTAACCTACTAATGGAAGCATATTTGATAAGAGACACTTACACCACCCAGCCAGACGATAATGCAAACACAGATCCATCCTCTTGGTGCTTCTATTCCAAGATGGCCTGCTTTCTTGGAAAGCTAAATGGAGCATTAGCAGATGGTCTGTGTATTTTAGTGGACTTTCTTTCCCATAGAGGGAAGTAATTATTTATTTTCTATGTAACTAGATAGCAGGAAGGGAATAAGGGAGCTGATTGGATGATTCCAATGTACAAATGATCCATATCCCCATCAACAACAAGATTAAAGTACAAATAAACACATCTGTGCTGTCGTTTCACCTAGAATGAACTGCTGCTGTACAGCACACCCTTTAACACCCTGCATGACAAAATAAAAACCCACAGTGTGATGCAATTGTGTCAAATCATGTTTAATAAACAGAAGCTCATGACTGTTCTCAGTCTGCATCATCTTTTCTTCTCCTCATCACAACCTCCAAAGCAAAGTAAGCATGACAAAAAAGCCAAGCCTTCTCCGAAATTGCCTGAAAGCCAATCATGATGGGCATTCAAGTACCGGAGAGAAGCCTTTGAAGTCAAAAGAGAAAGAGGCATTCAGGAGGGGGAAAAAAACTGTCCACCCTCACTTTCCCTCCTTTTTCCAGTCTCTTTGTGTTTCTGTGAACTTGCTCTCCTTGGATGAGACACAATGGCTCCTGAGGAGAAAGGCCCCTAAAATCGCTGCAACCGCCACACACAGATCTTTTCACTGCAGCCGGCCATTGGAGCGACTCTCCCCTAATGTGTGTGTGTGTAGTGCGTGCACCCCCACCTGATGTAATATATGGCTTCGTCTTCCCACATTAAGCCAAAAAGGAATGTGACCACCAAACAGAGCAGAATGCTATTGATCTGGAAGACAGCAAGTTTTTCTAGGAAATGCACATCATGCACAAAAAGACACTATCATTTCTAAATGAACTGAAAAGTTCTGTTATGAATAATTGACTTCATATTACAGAAAATACCACAGAATAACCTAAACAGATTATAGTTTAAATTAGACACAAAGCTCATCAAAGCTCATCAGTAAATATAAGTATGCTAGCTGGCTAACTACAGCCAGCAAAAGCTGTTCACCAGCTGCTAACCAAAAATAGATATAGTATTTTATTCTTTGGGGAAGCTTTGTGCATTTAGGTAGATTAAATGGGAACTCATAATAAAAAAATGGCTGCAGGTAGTAAGTTTAATGCCAAAAAATGAAGCATCTTAACATTACAGCGGTAAAGACACCTCACCATCCTTTCACTTCTGAGTACTTTTCAACTCTATATTATAATGAATAAAAGTATGAACTTAAATCTGGACTTTGGCCAAGGTATAGCAAGGTGTGGCACTTCCTAATGAACACTCAATGAATTGAGCAAATGAGCACAAGTGCCTCTCTGTATTCCTAACAATGTGCTCTAAAAGTACCATTGTGTTATTTGTTTCCTTAAATTAATCCTTAGAAGCCTGGGGACAGGGAAGAGGAGGACTGCGATGAATACGTTTCTACAGAGTCTTGGTTGCATGTAGAAGAAGCTAAACTCTTGTGAAAACTTCCTAGTTCACTTCCTTGTCTTTGACCCCCTCTCATTCTATCCCACCCACAATGACCCAGCATGGGAATGCCGGAGTAGGAGGGGGGATGAGGCTGCCAGCAGCATTCCATGGCTCTGACTCTGGCAGATCCAAGAAACAAAAGCATTGCAAAGACAAGGGGAGGCAAAGGCATGAAAGAAAGGAGGGGGGATAAGGGGAGATCATAGTTATGGGGTGGGAGGAGATAGGAGATAGGAGATAAGACGAGGCTCTGGAAGAAGAGGTATGAGTGTGTGTGTGTGTGTGTGTGTGTGTGTGTGTGTGTGTGTGTGTGTGTGTGTGTGAGAGAGAGAGAGAGAGAGAGTGAGTGAGTGAGAAAGAGAGAGAGAGAGCGAGAGAGAGAGAGCGAGAGAGAGAGAGCGAGAGAGAGAGAGAGAGAGAGAGAGAGAGAGAGAGAGAGACAAAAAGCTTCCTTTTTTTATTAGGAGAAGATAAAAACACGGCATGGCTAGCAGCTAAATGTCTTCTTCTGCCACAATATGAGGCAAAATAAGTAGAGAATTGTATATATTATAATTTTTTTAATTCTTTATTTTTTTTTTCTTTCTTTATTTAAATATTGTTTCAACGTACCCTTTGAGGGACATGCACAGAATTTGTTTAATATCAGCAATGTATATCATAATTATCCTGTTTACTGGTATTATTAGATGTATTTACTCCTTGTTGTTGTTTATATGTATGTTTGTTTTTATGCTTTGGCAATACATGTATTTATTTAGTGATGCCAATAAAGCAAACTGAAATTGAAAAATTTAAATTCAGAGAGAGAGAGAGAGAGAGAGAGAGAGAGAGAGAGAGAGAGAGAGAGAGGAGGGAGGCTTGTAAGCTAGACCCCACTCCTTTTCCCATGGTCTCCACAGAACCAAACCAGGTCCTGTTCTCACACAGTACTGCCCTCAAACATCCGTCACATCCCATTACTGCTGACGCACGGCTCCCAAAGAAAACTGGAAGGGCATGATGGAATTGGGGTCAAAGTGAATTTGAAGGAACATGATGAGGGCCATTATGGGGTGTCTTGTAGCGCACAGACCATTGTATGGCATCTCAAATTTAAGGCCATAAAGAAGAGAAGCCATCAAATGATCTCAACGTTTTCAACAAGCTTTAATTTTTTAGAGAAGTTGTGAAGCTGCCTATAGAAATTTGGAAATAATGCATGAAGTAATGCTTTAATGTAAAGGAATGCTACTGAGTGCTGCTATGTTTTTACAATGGATTGAAGGCATGGTCAGAACCAGAAAGTGGCACAGCAAAGTTCAACCGCATATTTCTGGAGAGATGTCTCGTTCCGGAAAACATGGTAGAGCTAGCTAGTCACAATCCTTGTCTAAATTTCTTTCTGTTTTCTCTGTATTGTGCTGTTTATTCTGCTGTAGCAAAAACTTATTGAAGGGGAGGGAAACTCAACTAACAGTTGCTTGGTAACTGTCGGCTTGCTAACTGACAGACTCGCCAACTGACAGACTCGCTAACTGACAGTTAGCCACCTTGTTCGCTTAGTTGCTAAAAGAAAAATGTATTCTGTTTATTCGATAGATGCATTTGTACCATTGACTCCTGTCTAAAAACTGTCAAACCATTGCAATGTTGTGGAGAAGGTTATACTGACAAAGGATGTTAAGTAATTGTGCAACACAGCTAAAAAGCTACGATAGCTTATTCTGTTTTTGACTCTCTGGCTTTCCATTAGTGATGGACGAAAATGAACAAACAAATCTTTTTGAACAACTCTTTTTAGTGTCCGGTATGTGCCGGGTCAGTCTGTCGAATGTACCGAGTGCTCACGAATCCCAGACTTTTCCCACTCATACAGCCCACGCGCTTATCTCAATTTATTCTCTACTTCTCTTCTCCTCTCCTCTTTCCAAACCACTCCCCTCTTGTTTCCCCCTCCTCCACACCGAGGATAACCACAGGAGGTGAACTTTAAGAAGCTCAGAAAGACAAAAGCATTTCCAAGAAAAGATGGATTTTCCAAAAAGCCACCAAAAGCCCAGGGTGGTTGTTTTCACACAGAGAACCAAATCATTTGCAGAGACACTAGAGACATGTTTATAGATGTGTTTTTTTAAGTAGCTACTGAGCTGGGTATTCTCATGAAACGGAGCAAATGGCCACATGCTGCTATTGGCAACCATTGCCTCAAGGCAGTTGTAAATGTGTTTGACCAACCGATGCAAAGCAGGTGTACCAGTGGTAAGGTTTCTAAGACCAGAAATAAAGTAGAAATATAGAAAATGTGTAATATACTGTAACATTGAATTCAATTTTATATTAAAGTGATATGCTTTCATTGGCATTAGTGTTTTCACCTGAACTCTTCACACTTGAATTTTACAGACATTACCCAAGCAATCCGTTTTCACTCCCAACTCGTAAAATACGGACGCTTGGTCAGTGGCTCTCAGCGCCAGATACAACGCAAGAAGCACCCTTCAGCTTATGTATGGAACGCACCTGTAAGATGACATAGTATTTAGAGCGGTAGCGAGTAGTATGAAAGACCGAAATGCTGCTTAGGTAGGTTGGTTGGGGTGGTGGATGGGTCAAACAACACGACTTTCGTGTCACAGAAAAATACATTTTACATTCCCACCCACGACCTTTTCCTAAACTTAACTGGCCCGTTCTTGTCCCGTAAGTCAGTCAGTACGTCTCGACCTAGAGCGTCAAAAGAGACGTCAAGATTCCCGACGTTCAAGGAGACTTTTAGTGTTAATAACAAACGACACAGGACACACTTTTAGCGTGAATAATAAACACCAAATGGCGCCAAGATTCCTGACGCTTAAAGGACACTTTTAGCGTGACTAACAAACGACAAAGGCACATTACCAAGCGACTATATTTTACACAATGGGAGAGTGAGAATGTGTTGACCCAAGACATATTTTTGGGAGAGAACACATTGGACCTCATGTAAGAACCAACTGTTCTTTGTGTTCTTAAAGTTACACAAATGAAGACGACTAATCAAGTTAGAAAGGTGACCCAGTACTGTTAGTTACACAGCAATATATATTTAACATTAGCTAACATTCAGAGGAATAATTGTGGTATTTTGTCTTTTAAAAGGTATAATCTCCCTTTAAATGGCACATAGAAATGATTTAGAATTAAATAACATATTTCCTTGTAAATATTTAGTAAAATATTTGTTTATACTTCATTAGTATGCATGCATATGCAGTACAATTCAGTAGTCGCTCAGAAAATTCAGTTTCAGCGTCTTTGTGCAGGTTGCTGTCCCAAGGGGACCATCACCTTTTTACGCCCGTAACATCACCTACTGTACATTATATTCTCTCATCCATCTCAGTGACCGTCACGGCCCCTGGACCACCTCACATCTAAAGGATCACTTTGCTTTAGTAAGACATTATTTAGTATCTAATGTCATGTCATGTCATTCCTTTATTATATTTGTCATTTTCTCATTTTGTTGCGCCCTCCAATACAAATACTGATACTGATTTCCAACCGCCTGACATCAGTGTGAAATTCTTCTTTTTACAGATACCATTACACAGCAACACACCTGTACGAGCAAGCCTCACAGACAAAAAATGGAAGAGAGGTTTAGGACAAGAATACGACAGTGTCCTTGCATAACAGGTAGAAAACCTAAATTCATGAAAGTTATGAGGATTTTACTAAAAAAGGTTGATTTTTCAAATTGTATCCAGGAATCCACAAAACAGTAAGTATTCACAGTAAGCAGGAAAATATTTAGCAATGTAAAATGTGTATAGATTCTGGGAAAAGGCAGAAAACCTTTACCTTTAAAAACATTATAAAGCTGTTTAACCCTTGCTGGCCTTGTGACACACTAACTCCTTTGACATCAGTAGTATATACACACACACAAAGACACAAAGACACACACACACACACACACACACACACACACACATGCACCCACAAACTAGTCTACACAATCAGCTGTGCCACAGATGTGGTCATTAATTAGAATTTACACTTCACACAACACTTCTCATGCTCCACAACAGTATATTAGCTCATTATTCACCAGAGCAACTAGAGGTTCGACTTGTGTGCATCAGGGTGTGATTGTATGAATGGAGAGAAACTGATAGAGATGGACAGACACAAACAGGTTGGAAGAGGGTGGATCAGACATGTTGCCTGAAGGCAGGATTAAATGTGGGTCGGAACGATCCAGAACTGCTTTCCTGCACCCTTGATTAATAACTAAATTCATCTGATTGGCAGTTTCACACATCAGTGTTTCATTCTACAGTGGGCATGTGGTTAATTCATATGTCTGTACTAACAGCAGGGTAGTTGAGTGTCTGTTATCTACTGCTAAAGTCAGTTGATCAGGTGAAGTGAAGATAACATTGTCGGTAGCCTACTGGTTACAAACAGTAAGGGAACGACAGACAGAACGACTAGACAGAGAATATTCGGTTAAAACAGAGTGGTGATGCCACTTTAACCCCAGTTAACAGGCATGTTTAGATGGACTTGTTTATTTTCTGTACCACGTGCCTGTGCTGCAGCCAGGACAATATGCCCTTATTTGGGCATGCCTGTGTTGTGAATTTCTGCCTGATGACTGTCTGTCTCTGCAGTCAAGTGAGTCTATGTGTATGAGAGAGAGTGAGTGAGAGAAATGTGTATATTTAGGTTGGCGTCGATGCGGTGGGACTCCACACTGCAGGGTCTGGCTGCCTGCCAAACTCCTCTGTTACCAAGGAAACATACTGCAGCCTGGCTTTCAAGGGAAGTAACCCAATTGAACTGTTTTTGGCCTTTTTTTCTGTGGCTGGGGAAAGCTCTATGCTGCCCACATTACAGATACTATACAGCTGTACGCATGGGCATGGAGTTCACACAAACACACACAGACATATGTAGATGTACACACCCACTTGTCTACAACGACATGCATTCATACACTTTGAGGCATATGCATCTTCTATCAATATAGGAGTTTTGATTAATGAAGTTTTTCAGCACTATCTCTTATAGACAAATCCTGGTTGTAGGTGAAAGGAGACAAGCCTCCATCCCTGCGGTGGCACCTGACTTGTAAATATGGGTATACCAATGTAATGCATGTAAAGGATTTTACTTTTTATGCATTTTTGTTAAGATATCTGTTTAGCAGATCCTGTAGAACCGGTTGCATGTTGAAAATAGTTTTCAAATGCCACTAAAATGAAGGTTACAATCTATAAAACTTTAGTCCAGTTTTAACAGACAACTTGTCTTTTCTGTTCTTTGCTATTATCAGCTGCTCCAACAACAAACTGAGAGTTTGGAAAATATAAGCCCCATTCTCCTTTATGATTAAATTCTCATGTTTCGATCGCATTCTGAGCAGCATGCTGAGAATTCAAGTCAAATATGTGCAATTCTTGCAGATTTTTGCAAGTGGTGCAGAAGCATTCATCATTCCATCTCACTCTGTTGTGTACTGACACTGGAAGGAGAACAACACATCCTCATACAATGCAAAGGGACAGTGAAACACTGACAGTGTTTCAGGGAATGTAAGCAAACAAACACTGATACACATTTGAAGCTCGTCAGAGATGTGTGTGGCAAGCTGTAAGGCAGCTTCAAATGAATTCTTAGAAAACCAACCACTTTAGTCAGATAAAAGAGGAAGGAAGGAGCAACATGACGAGACTGAACCATGAGACACAGCAGTGACCACGCTTACCTCTGGATGGAAGAGATAAGGACTTCAGTTTTCTATTCTGCTTTCCACCTGCCACTTACAGTTTTGTAAACAGGGACCGGTTTTTCAGAAAACTTCACACAATCAGCACAACCACACACCCAATTAGCAGAACACCTCAGACCCTTTGCAAAATGAAACACTCTTGCAAAAACTATACACTAATTTATAAAAACATATTTTGTTACCATATGAAACACACACGTTCCATATGACTTAATTCTGTTTGAACCAGTTAAACACTGCTGTTGCTAACCTAAAACACTTTTAGCAATTCTACTTCTCAGTGAATAGAGTACTGTAAATGAAGTACACAGATAAAGTGCAAATATACAATAAGTTCACCAAACACTACACAAGACCAATGCTGCAGACTGAGGAAAATATAATTTATTCATTTCCATATACCCAAATCAGTCAACATATCAACATTGAGAACCACAACAAAACATGTCACAGTTTTCATGCTACAGTAGTTTGCATACCACTGTTAGCTCAGCAAACAACAGACACACATAAATACTGTATCCAGTACAGGTTACAATTACAGTAAACAAAAAACATCAAATAAAAAAAAAGATCTGAAAATACAGTACAGGAAATACTAGACTTACCTGCTGCATTTTTATAGTGCTTAAACCTGATTGGTGTGTCTACAATGATGTAAACAACCAGTGTTTTGCTCCTTGAGTGTAAGGTTTTGATAATTGTGTAATACTTTTGATTTCAGTGTGTAAGCAATCAGCAAAAACTGTAAATTCATGTCATTTTTTTAATATTTTGAAATTGAAAGCGTCTTTAAGGATATTTACATTACTTTTTCCACATAATTTCTCATGGATGGTTTTAGTGGGTGCACATATATGATAAGCATATATGATTACAGTTTTTTACGATCGCTATGACACTTTTTTCAATACTTTTAACAACTTTCCTAAACTCTTAACACAGTTAGCACATCCGTCTGTGTAGGCTATACAATTAACACATTTCTTGTTGCTTTGACACAAAATGCATACAGTTAACACAAATTTAAAATGCTTGAACTTCTTTTACACACAAGCTCCACCAAGACCAAAACAATGGATCTTTGCTGCCAAATGAACAAATGCTTTCACACTGTATGTCAGAACAGATAACATCATGTTCTAAACCTAACGTATAGGCTAAAGTCAAAGTGAACAGCTGATCATATTGTAAATTGAAACACAAATATATTCCCTGCATTTTATACATGCATTTATTGAGAAACAGCTGATTGAAGTTATTATAATGCTATTATATTATTATAATAGATCAATCACAGCTGATTTCCTTCTAGGAAACACGACCATATGGTAGTACAGTAAAAGAGGACCTATTTGAACAATATACTGTAGATGAACACAGAAAATAAGAAAAATGCCTTCACGAGGGAGAGGAAGAGGAGTACCAGGACAATACTGTCTCTGTCTCCTTTTTTTCATAAACCGTACATTCTATAAAACTACTCTGAGATGGGTCATTCATTTTTTGTATTGAATTTCTGCAGCAAAAGAAATGGTGGCCGTGTTGGATCAGTGGGTAGAGCAGGCACACATATACTTGGAGGTTTATGCCTCGACGCAGAGGTCCAGGGTTCGAAGCCGACCTGTGAAGATTTCCTGCATGTCTTCCCCCTCTCTCTCTCCCCTTTCTCAACTAGCTATCCTGTCAAATAAAGGCGGAAAAGCCCAACAAATAATCTTAAGAAAAAATATGCATGCATTTACTAAACCCAACAAAACAAAAATGTAGAGAGGCTTTAAGAGAAACTGCAGTGTAAAACACAATCTATGGTCAATACAATCACTATTGTCTGTTATATAAGGGCAGACCTGACATATACAATAATGTAGTTTCTGTAATTCCACGAGATGTTAGTGTTTTGTATGACATTGAGCAGTTTCCTGTTGGAAGAGAACATGTGATAGTCTTTTGGAAGAATTATTTGATTTTGAGACATGTTTTCATTGTTTTGGTGGACATAGTGTATTGTGTTAGTGAATTATTGTATTTTGAAATTTAGTGTTAGAGTTTAGTTTTCAATGTGTGATTTTGAGCATGAAATGAACTGTTTTGTCAATTGTGCGTTGTAGGTGTGTTGGTGCGTTAAGAGTTTAGGAAAGTTGTTAAAAGTATTGAAAAAATTGTCATAGCGATCAGAAAAAAACTGTAATGTAATACTTTGCAGTGTTCTCTTGACTTATATCAGAGTGCCCTCTGCTGGTTTAAACATTACTGACCAAAATCCATATAGGACTTTGTCTTTACATTTCACCAAGTTAATTATTAATTCAATGTTAATGCGTTTATTATACTGGAGACCCTTAGGTGATAGACAAGGGCAATCATTCCAGCCACTGGGCAATAAGATAGGCAATTCATGGACTGTGAAAAATATCACATTTATAATCATATTCCTAATCAACACAACGACTTTTTGCAAGTTTTATATCCCAAACGATATTTCTCCTACTTCTTAAGCTTAAATAAAAGAAAGATGCATTGTCACAAAGCTTAAAACAGAACTCTTATTCATGAGAAGATGACATTTTGAAGCTTCCACAGGGCAATTATGCCATTATTTTTACTAACACATTTAATCCTTCACTTTAACTGAAGAAAGTCAAAACACCATATTTGGAAATCCATGGTTTTCCCTGGACATTGACGAGATATCCCTGTCAAAAGATAAATTATAGCAATGACCAAGATGCAGACTGCAGCAAAAGCTTATTAGGCCTTCTCACGATACATCTGCATGTGCAGTATGAACATGCTACACCATCTAGACTAAAAATGTAAACACATGCTCATGCGTTATGTGCACATACACACGTCTACATACCCATGTTCACGCAAGCATATATACATACAAATATACAGCATAGACACATATACACAGTGGGAGGTTGTATTAATGAAACAGAATAACAAACTAAACAGGGTTATCATGTATACAAAGCATAATGGGACATCAAAGTGTATATGAAGTTTTCTATTACATTGTGTTGCAACATTCTTTTGAATTTATTGATTGTACTGCGCCAAGATTGTTCCGTTGAGTCACTGCTTTTACCGAAATGCACTCCTTGCCTTTGCTAGAAATGATTGTACATAGTGAAATGTCCATACAGTATACAGTGACCTTTCTTTAAAAACATGTCCTTCTGTTGTTACACAAAAAGTGAACTTGCTAAATGTGAACAAGAAAAGAGAACGGGAGAGACCTTTAACGACAATATGAAAAAAAGGAAGATATATGCGGGAAAGAGGCGGCCCCTTTCCAGTAACTCCACACAGTTCCTCTTTCTGTAGAAGTCCAACCCTGTCATATATTACTTTCAAAACATTCATCTTCCTTCTTCTCTGGCATTCAATAGGGCTACAAATAAATGCACACAACATGCACTCACAAATACACCCCCACTGCCCTTTCCAGTGTCAGTGTGACCGCACACACTGACCTCCCTGCACACACTATAATCAAACATTAGGCCGTGTAGAGGTTGAGACCGGACATGTGGTGAAGCTGACGGTGCTCGCTGTGTTTCTTTTTGTAGAGCTGTCACTCAGAGATTCACCTCCCTCTGTGCCTGTTAAAAACTTGACACTGACGTTGGCCTCCAGTTCCAACGGACCTGACTTATACCTACCGTTCTGTAAACACAGGGAAAGGAGCAGGGAAACTTGTGGTTTGTTGGACAGCGAGAACAATTACTATATGTTTGCATAATACTGTATTTAGTGTACCTGATGTGTGCATGCATGCACAGCTACTGTGTATTAGGGTAATATTTCCTTCATCGTGAAACAATATAATAGGTGATGCAGTTTTTGCCAATTATTATTGCATTTTTTTCTTTTCTTTTTTTAAATGATTTTACATTTACAAATAGATATAGAAATAGATGTAAATTAAGTGTGGCCTAAATAGAAGGACTAAGAGTTGACACTCAAAGAGAACGATTCGGCTGACAAAGAGCCAAATGTCCATTGGAGCTGTCAAAGATGTAAATGTGTGTGTGTGTGTGTGTGTGTGTGTGTGTGTGTGTGTGTGTGTGACAGAGAGACTCCACATGGGGGCAGGGCAGCAGGTCCTGTCATTTCAATTTCTCTGCTTCACTGGCTACCTCCTCTAGATTGTGAAAGAGTAGGATACCAGCCAAGACATCATCCACACACACACACACACACACACACACACACACACACACGCGCACACACACGCGCACACACACACACACACACACACACACACACACACACACACACACACACACGCGCACACACACGCGCACACACACGCACACACACACACACACACACACACACACACACACACACACACACGCACACACTTAACGACACTCCCAGAACAGCAATTGAGTCAGCGGTCGGGGCCTTTGACCCCCTGCCGTCTTTCAGCCAAGTGTGAGTCAAGGCCCAGTAAACAGAGCATCTTTCACGGGTGGCTGCTGGTGAGCACAGCCCCGTCAGCAGCATCAACGCCAAGGAGCTGACTGGTGGAAACAGAGCAGGACTGATGACTGATGCTGGACTTATCCTCTTACAGTAATAACATGGGGACATTTGTTAAACAGTGTGTACTGCCAGGACGCAGGGGCTTTGACCCTGGTCACCCTTATTGTTGGTCATTTTGGAAAGACAACAGTGTGATCATTTGAGGTTTTCTAAGTTTGCACCTATTGTCAGGTCACCTAATACTGTATGGCAGGGGTCTTCAACATTTTTTAAGCTGAGGACCCCTTAACTGAAAGAGAGACAGAGCAGGGACCCCCTACTACATATGTATATTGTATAAAATTAAGTTGCATAAATCATGTTATTATGATGTTAAACAAAAATGTGGGTGGCAATGATTCACGCTGAAATGAGTACTGACAGCAACAGAGAGTATAAATATTTAAATACTGACAGCAACAATATGATTGGCTGATAGAGATTGTGGATAATCCTGGTTGGTTTAACTAAAAGAGTATAATCAGCTGGTAATGTGAAGCAGGAGGAAAGGGAGAGTAAGGTGAATGAGTGAGTGAAATAAGATAGTCTCCCTTGCTGAACTTACGCTAAGCTTCATTTGTTTTATGATACCACAATGAAAACTGAGTGAGTAAAATGTACAGAAAATCAGTATGCAAGGTATTGGTGTTGAAAAAACAAACAAGAGTCTACAGTCATGCTAGTGGATCTGTGAGGCTGTACGTAGACACAGTGGTGGCTGAGCTAATGTCATCATGGTAGTCTATATCCTTGACGTTCCACAACCGGGATTGCTCCGTTGCCCACGGAAATTCCACCGGATATTCCATTACCTTGGGCTTCCTTTGTGTTGACATTTTGAACTCCGGTCGATTTATGAGGACTATGGTTAACCTTTTCTCAGATCTCTGCAGGGTAAATCCAGATAGCTAGCTAGACTATCTGTCCAATCTGAGTTTTCTGTTGCACGACTAAAACAAACTTTTGAACGTAGACATGTTTCACCAAAACAAGTTCTTTCCCGAGGCAATTTTGCCACAGCACCACTGCTTTTCCCGGTGCTTAGCACCGCCCAAGGCAATTGTGATTGTTTTAAAGAAATGCCAATAAACCAGAGCACATTTTTCTCCCATCCCGGATTGCTGTCTGGACTCGCCAGACCCTCCTGCACAGCGCCGCGGTGGAGGAAGGTCTGGCAGAGCGAGACTATCAGCATGGTGACATGCAGTTTAGCATGTTCACATGCTAACATTTGCTAAACTGCATGCACAACTGAGGCTGATGGGAATGTCATTTGCATGTATTGTGTCCTAAACCAAAGTACAAAGTATTGGACAAAATGAATGGTTGACCTGATGAAGTCAGTGAATCACGATAGTTATTACAAGAATCTGTGTGTGGCAGGCAAACTCACAAGGTGAGATGTTAATGTGTACAGAACGTGAAGAATCCTGAGTTGATGCTTCTGTGGAAAATCTGCGTCATGGCTAAGTACGTAGCTACGTGGAGACACAGACCTTTTTTTTTTTTTCTTCTTTTTTTTAACCAAGCTTTATTTAAAAGACGTGGATATAAGGAGACGCGGACCTACTCCGGACCTTACGCCGTAGCCTGATGTGCACATAATCGGCCGTGGCTTGGTAGCTTTGTATTTCCCCCGACTCATTTCCTGGTTCTCCTTCTCCATAAACAACATGAAATCAAGGAGAGGGTTAACTTTTCCTGCTACAGATTTCAGATTTCAGAGATCACTATAACTCTAGAGTCTGTACTCGCTCCAAAGATAATTGTCGTCACTCTCTCATTTTTTCTACCACACACTCCCCACACACACACACATGCTTGCCCTGTTATTCTCTTAAAGAGATCGACGCGCGCACACACACACACACACACACACACACACACACACACACACAAACACACACGCACAAGTATAAACTTCATGCCACTTATGCAGGCTATGGCGAAAGCTCTGCGTGGAGCCTGCGCAGAACCATAAATCACGCTTGAGGTGTCGAGTTAGCTATCCAGTTTCCTCTCTCAGTGTTCAGCACATTAGACAGATCCAGAATAGCACCACTGACTGCTTAGTGAGGATTCTGTAAAATCTGTTGAGAGGTTTATGTACTGTAGGCTATCAAAAAACAGGCCTGCAGGCATTATTAAATGTTTCCTTCAGCAGATGGTACAACATGTGTTAGCCTTTAGTGTCACTAGATGGCAGCATTGTCCTTGTTTCTATGGATCTGACAGAAATAAACATCATCAGTCAAATACTTCACTGATGGTGCAGGCTTGGCTTTTCTTCTGTCAGAGGATCATGTAGCCGTGAGTGTGTTGTGTAATGTCAGACATCATCAGTGTCATCCAGCAGCATTCAACAAAGAGAAAATAAAGAAAGGAATCTCATTTGGATGAAACACAGTAAATTCCAAAGCTGTCAGCGTGTCATCATGACATAGGTCAGTGCTCTTTACACTTCATTACCAGAGCTCATAAACCAGACACCACTTACTATAAATATTATTTGACATAAACAGTGAATTCACTCACACCTAACAATGCTTTGCAATGCTAGGGGTGGAACCTAACAAGTGATTGTAAAGGGACACAACAGAATCTTGTCATTAAACTGGGCGAGATAATATGATAGCATTGAGCTTCACCATTTTATTTTGAGTGATTTTTTTTATTTTGGGGTTGAAAAAGCCATTAAATAATTAAGCAGGTTGTGAATGTGCAGATGTTTTTGACAAATCATTCAATAGAAATGTTATTGATGTATAAAAAAAAAAAAGAATACTAATTCACTTAACTTAATCATTAATCATCTTTAGACATTGACAAGAACATCTCAACTCAAGGTCCACTTACAGTACACATGTGTGTTCTGGAGCCTTTGACAGGATCACGCAGTCTTTATCAGCCAATTATGTGTCATGGAACTGTAGATGTTCAAACTGTCCATTATTCAGTTACAACTTAAACCCTGTCTGCTAATTAAAGTGCCCATATTATGAAAAAATCACTTTTTCTGGGATTTGGGGTGTTATGTTGTGTCTCTGGTGCTTCCACACACATACAAACTTTGAAAAAAATCCACCCATGCTGTTTAGAGTGAGATACGGTTTCTGAATGTGTCCTGCCTTCAGTCTCTGGGTGAGCTGTTCAAAATCTGCACGGCTTGTGATGTCACAAGCCGAAACAAGCAGGCTAACCGCAACCATTAGCTCGTAGCTTTAGCGTTAGCATGCTAACGCTAACGCTAATGCTAACGCTAGCATGCTACCTCGTTCTCAATAGCAAAGCACTGCTATAACACACACAAGTTCACCATAATCTACAAAATAACTACTTACATGTGCACCCTCATTTAGAAGTCTCCCAGCTAATCCTGCCTTGTAACTGACCGAAGTTGTAGAAACAGCCTTTCTTTTACTGTCTATGGAGCTAGCTAGCTGACATGATCTACATCTGAGCTACTGGGCATGTGCAGTGCAATCAAAGATAGTACAGAAGAAGAAGAAGAAAAGAGGTCTCACTCTGTAGCTAAAACAGAGACCAGGTGAAAAGAGGAGCTGCAGCAGTGAGAGAGAGCGGTGCAGGACAACTAAAATATGGTGTTTTTAGAAAATTAAACCATGTAAACCTATTCTGGTACAACCTTAAAATACAATTATTAACCTGAAAATGAGCATAATATGGCTGCTTTAAGACTACGGTTGCGTCCGAAATCGCATACTCTGCACTATGTACTCAATATGTATACTATTGTAGAGCTGGGCGATATGGAGAAAATCAAATATGACAATATTTTTGACCAAATACGTCAATGTCGATATTGCGGCAATATTGTCAACACAATGAGATTTTTGATAAATAATCACCAATAATGTGGATACAATGACTAAGTGGGTAAAGGCAAATAATAAAACAGCTAGTAAGTCTGGTAAGTTCAGAAAATTATATCACCTTACTGTAATGTAGCTCTTTTGTCATATCACGATATTACGACATCCAGAATTTAAGATGATATCTAGCCTCATATATCAATGTCGATATAATATTGATATATTGCCCAGCCCTATACTATCATTCAACATACTTTTGGACGCATTGAGCTATAATTTTCACCGTCACTTCCTGAGAGCCTCCTTGCCGTTGAAGACACGTAACCATGGTAACTCCTGCCGACCTCCGCTCTAGCGGCATCGCCAGATAACACTTAAATAACTGAAAGAGGTGAATAACTAGACCAACAGACGTTTAAATATGTAGAAATGAAAATTAGAGCCTTATTGACGTTACAGAGCTCCTTGGTCTCTGTCCGTTTGTCTGTTATGATCGTTGTCGTTACTACCGCATTGCATTGTTTATTTATTGTTTATTTATGCCCGCGTAGTGTCCAGTATTGCATACTGTAATATTTTACTGGAAATATTATGCAATTCGCGTATTGGTTTCATACTAAGGTTTCGGCTATACAAAGAAATGTCACATACTGTTTTAGCGTACTTAATAGCATGTTGGTATGGAATTTTGGACGCAGCATATGTGAGACGGTCGACACCTCCAGGAAAAGTTAGTTAGTGGACCTTGAGTTGAAATTGTTCAGTTCAAATTCTTTACTTCAGGACCCATGGCATTGGCACAAGAAAGTAAACTTTTTAAAGATTTTATTTTCTATAGGTGCATATGCTTTGATTAATCTTAAATCATCTTCAGAGACTGACAAAATAATAATAATTCAAGATCCTCTTACTCGCTTGTTCTGCAACTTTCTACTGTATCACGCTGTCTTCATCAGCAGATGAATTTCTGTCAGATGTCATGGACCTGTAGATGTTCAAACTTTCCAATATTTGCTTTTCTTCATGGGACACAAAGATTCAGTCACTAAGGCCCGTGTTTCGTATTGCCTCTGAGTAATGCCACACTCCTACCAGCCAAGTTGACAGAATATATCAGCTACCATCAAGCTATTCTTAGAGATTCACTACACCAGACAAGACACATCTCTACTATTACAGTAGTTGTTTATACAACACAACACACAGTATCTAGCAACTTGGAAGTCCTCCGGGGATTACAGCCACTGTGCTGTGCCGGGATAGATTTCCAACGCTTTGCTTCCTGTAAAAGCTTTACGGAATCTGTGTGCCACCCTGTTACCCCATGATAGGAATAACTGAACAGGCATAGCGGGGACTCAGCCTCATTCCACACAATTATCTCAATTAACACCAGCCACAGAGCCTGCCGTAGGCTTGAGAGAACAGCATTGTGTGCATGCTGTTTTGGATTCATCAGATGGAAAAAAGCTGGAAGGAGGAGGGAAGCAAAAGAGAGAGTTCACGTTGTAACGTGACTCTGGTGTGACTGCCTTGGTTGTTGCTCCTCATTCCATTGTTTGATATTTGCCTTGGCAGGAACATGAGGCGCCTGTAAAACATGCATCATGAACATAACTTCTGTAAAACCTGATCATGACTTAGCCCACCAGTCATCGTATATTTATCTCTCCAGCCACCTGTGCTGCTATCACAGCTCAATTTGTCACTTGTCGACTCGTCCCTGTTAGGTTTTTGGAGAGGTTTTGCCCTAGAAGTACGGAGATTAGATGAGACATACAGCACCGTAGAGCAGTAGCCAATAGCATCAGTTTTAGTGAGCAATTACTCACAATATAAACAGTATTCCACTCTCTTTGTATTTTGGCAGGTTTGAATTGGCATGTTTAATAATCAACTCATAATTGCAGCTCTATCTTTCACTAAAGAATACAATAGGAAACTATTCATGTGTTGGCAAAATTAGCTGATTAACTGGAAAACTGAGTTCAGGCGTACAATTCTATTAAGCAGAAAGCTTTAACCATGAAGCGGCATGTCAGTTTGTAACCATATCTTAGCAGCCTGTCTTCACCCACTCTATCAACACTATGACTGCTGTAAAGCCCATTCCTTCACTCCATCCACTTACTAACCTTTCTATATTAAGGCCCACTGACCACCTCCCCATGTGTGACCAGTATAGCGCTGTACATACATATTCCATCAGAGGTATTCTGTAGTACATTACACATACACTACATAGTGAGCTCTGATTACTGTTTATTATGCACATACAGTACGACTTCTGTTCATGTTATATTATGTAGGATATTTTCCAGGAGGTTTGGAGGTATATATATATATATATATATGAACAGTTAGTACATGGATCATGACATGGTTTTGTTCATTTGTGTTATCATATTTATGTTGTGTTTATGCATATTAATTATTAAATGCGGTTAGCAATACACTAATGATCAGTTAAACTGTCCTTATATCTCCTTACAACAACATTATGCTGTGTTACAAACCATTTCCTAAGTGTCTCTATATTGCTTTTGAAGACTAATCATTGTGTAATCATGGATACTAAATCAACAATCAGGGATTACTGGTACATAATGACACAATCAAACATGTTTTAAAAGCTTTCACAAAGGGAAAGATTTTAAGAAGAATTAGTGTGTCTGACTTCAATAGGCAGAATTCCATAGTGTGGGAGCTCTAATAGGCAAAAGCCTGATCGCTCTTTGTGACAAACAAGATGCCTCTTGTCCCGGTAATGAGTCAAGCAGCAGCGTTTTGTTCCGACTGGAGATGGTGGAGGGAGCCTTGGCTGATACCTGAGTAAAGTGTGTTGCAATAAGTAAGCTGAGAATAGATATAAGCATGTACAACTTTTTGTAGATCAACAATTGATCAAAAATCCTTTTGGATTTTTCATTTTGGAGATTAACTTGAGCTAGAAGAAACACAACTGAACATTTTTGATTTTATCATCAAAATAGAGGTAAGCATCAAATATAATGCCAAGATTAGCACCAAAAGAATGGATGAAATTTGGGGGACCCAACAGAATGACCTCAGACTTATATGTGGACGATTATTCTAGTGGGTGTGATATTCATGAACCTTCAGAACTTTAAAAGCAGCAGCTGAAGAATGTATTTGGGCATGTTGTGTATGTACAAATGTGTGTGTGTGTGTGTGTGTGTGTGTGTGTGTGTGGATGTGTGTGTGTGTGTGTGTGTGTGTGTGTGTGTGTGTGTGTGTGTGTGTGTGTGTGAGTGAGAGAGACTACGATGGTTCAAGATGAAGCATTTGTCACCAAGAGTTGATCTGCATACATGCAGTTTCTCACGCCCAAGAACCCTATACCCAGAACCATTACTGGTGATTAATAAATCTTTTACTTCCACAACAGGTGCTTACACTTTTCACTCTTGGAGAATGAGTGAAACCATTCTCGCACACCATGCACAGGCACACAAGCTAAGCCACATGAAAAGAGTCTGTAAACTAGCCAAATGACTGAAACATGTACAGGCGATTTGTATACACAGAGTGAAGTCACATACTCACATAATGGCCGGGCCAGTGTTCAGAACAGCTGTCAGATATGTTTTGTGATAAGAGCGGCACTTTTGAAAATTATGACATGTTAATGTAATTTCCCAGGGCTAAATTTCTCAATCTTAACGTTCAAGTCTTGAACTAAACGTCATATGTCATCCGATCTCCTGTCTATTTGGCTATTGTTCAGAACAGCTGTGTGAGAGATGCAGTTTGTGAGGAATTCGCCATTCAAAACACTTGCTGTCTATTCTACTTACAGCTGGGAAAAAAAACATTCAGATCCTCAAGTAAAAGTAAAATACTTTTGAGGATAAGTTCAGTATTTATTTTTAGGCTAAAGTCTATCCTGTACCATTCACAGTGGTAGAAAGTGATGCATTAAAGCTGCTTTATCAATATTGAATAAATTAAGAATGAATGATTTGACTATGTAATGTTAAAGGGGTCACTGATAGTAACAAGCATTTATATAATTACCAGTTTGGTTGTTTTAGATTAAAAAAAACGACTTGGTTATGTGTAGGCATCAAAACTGCTTAGTTAAGTTTAGAAAAAGATTGTGGTTTGGGTTGAAATTAGTACATTTGTTAGTTCACTTCAGGTTAGGCACATGACGCAGAATGTGACCTAGTTCCATTTGTTCAGTAAAAATAAAAAAATAAAAAACCTTGCCATTTACTATTACAGTATTTTCTAACTTTCACACTTTGTCAGCTTTCTTCCTGCTTTGCTCCTGTCATAAGCACTATGGTCACTAGAAGGCATCTTCACTACAAACGTAAATATGAGTCGTACACTTGCGTAATTGCTGCTTGAACACAGAAATTATGGGGTTCGTTTTTCAGGGGAGGACTACCAAATGAAGCCAATCCTCATAGACCTCATAGGGCTATGATTCCTCAGCCTAGAGACCATTACAGGATGTGGGATATAAAAATGAAAAATAATATAAGAAAGAGAACACTGATGACAACTGGTAACCATGGTATTACAAGCACAGTCACATAGTCGCTGAGCTTGTTGGATGTGTTTAGCCTAGTAACTTGTCCTCTCCAAAATATCAGAGCATTCTGCTGATGCTCATAGAAGAAAGCTTATAATGTTTGGTCTTCAATTCCATCACTCTTGCTATATCATCAGCCTAATTTTTTTTGCATATATTCTTGTTTATATTGCAGGAGGATGTAAGCTATATAAGTGCCCTGGAAATCACAATGTCCGACTTCTACACCTGTTAAAAAGCACACAATACGCCACGTAAATAGAATATTTTTTTGAGTTGCTGCAAGGTGTAGTTCTTCACTGTTGATAGAGCTGACCTAGTTTCCTTTGCTTGGAGCTAAGCAAAGTTCATCACATCCCCAACCTATTTTTCATGTGGACGCACAGAGCTGAACTGACACTGATCTTCTGATCTGACTCTGTGTAGGATAGCAAACAAGCATAGTTTCCCAAATGTCAAAGTGTTAATTAATTAGGCACAAGGTCTAATCAGCTATGTCAGCAGAAAACAAACATTATTTTGGAAGCATTGGCCTCATTGCTCCTGATGAACTTTCCATGGTGTTGAGGCAAGAACAGTCATTAGTTGGAGTTAATATTCCCTCCAGTTTGTTTTGGAATTGATAGATGTGGCTTCATTTTCACTGCATGTCAAAAACAAGAACGTTTTGAATACCTCTCTAATATTAATCATGGAAAATAGCAATACTCATCTCACTGATATCCCTGAACTGTTATAACTATAGTGTATGGTGTATCTTCTTAAAATTGATCTCAACATGTTTGCCAAAGGAACTGCAAGAACTTCTGGTTTGTCAGTTATAACAGCCCCGTAATTTAATTCCTGTGAGACTATGATGACAGCAGAGGTATCGTGATGGCATGGAAAGTTAGGATATGGAACCCGTCTGGTGCCTTGAAGACTACTCTGAATCATCTTGGGATGTAAAAGATTTCAAATATGATGTGAGCCCATGTCTGTGGTGACAAGGTAACATGATGATCACAAACTTCAAAACACACTCCACAACATCACTTTAATCTCCAATGGCAGCCTCACACAGCCTGACCAAGCGCTGGGGAGGGTTGCTATGTTGTAAGTGGGCTGCTACAGAGCATAGCAGGATTCTGTAGTTTGAAAAGTGGGAATGGTTTTAATTAGTATGAATTTCATTCAAAAGTTAAATAACACCACTAATGTAAAAATAAGATGTGGAATATTTAAGGTTTTTTGAAAAAGTAATTATTGGCTTTAAGAGTTCAATAATGCCAAAAGATGTAGAAAATTGTACGGGTTTATTAATTCTCCAGCTGAAAGTATGAGTATGTCCAAAAAAGTCATATTATAGTATGTCTAAAAAAAGTCATAAAAAGTCTAGTACATTATGTCAGAAAAAGTCATAAAAAGTCATAGTTTAGTATGTTGAAGAGTAATAGTATAGAAGGTCGAAATAAGTTATAAAGTTGTAGTATACTATGTGGAAAAATCAAAAAATCAAAAGTAAAGTTTGTCGAAAAAAGTCATGAAAAAGTCATAATGTAGTATGTCGTATAGTATTTGCTGCATATCATTCCCCCTCTCTCTCCCCCTTCAAGTCTAAGCTTTTCTATCAAATAAGGGACTAAAATGCCAAAACAAATCTTAAAAAGAACAAAGGCATAGTATATTATGTTGAAAAAAGTCATAGTATAGTATTTTTTTTAAAAACTCATTAAAAATGATAGTTTAATATGTTGAAAAAAGTCATAGTATAGAATGTCGAAAAAAGTGATAAAAAAAGTCATAGTATAGTGTGTCGAAAAAAATATCATTGTATAGTTTATTGAAAAAAGTCATAGTATAGAATGTCGAAAAAGTAATAAAAAGTCATAATATAGTATGTCGAAAAAGTCATAAGAAGTTATAGTATAGTATGTTGAAAAAAGGGTTAAAAAAGTCACAGTACAGTATGTTCGAAAAAAGTCATAGTATACTGTGTCAAAAAGTGATATATAAAAGTCATAGTATAGTATGTCAAAGAAAGTCTGGAAGAACATCCAAACTCCATACAACTATGCTAACCACTAAGCCACCGTTACACCAAATAAAGTAAGTTGAAAACAGTATCGTATGTCAAAAAAGCCATTAAAAAGTCATAGTATTTTATGTCCAAAAAGTCATATTAAAATGTAATAGAATAGTATGTCCAAAAAGTCATATTATAGTATGTCGGAAATAGTGTAGTGATAAAAAGATGTAGTATAGTATGACGAAAAAACTCATAAAAAAGTCAACGTGTAGTATGTTGAAAAAAGTCATAGTATAGTATGTCAAAAAAAAGTGGTAAAAAAAGTCATAGTATTGCATGTCCAAAAAAGTCATAGTATAATATATCGGAAAAAAAGTGATAAAAAAGTTGTAGTATACTATGACGACAAAAGTCATAAAAAGTCATAGTATAGTATGTCGAAAAAAAAGTGATAAAAAGATTTTGTAAAGTATGACAAAAAAAGTCATAAAAAGTCATAGTATTGTATGTCGAAAAAAAGTGATAAAAAGATGTATTATTGCATGTCCAAAAAAGTCATTGCATAGTATGTCAAAAAACATCATAGTAAGGTATGTCGAAAAAAATCCTAAAATGTCAGAGTATAGTATGTCGAAAAAGTCAGAATAGCATGTCGAAAAAAGTCATAGTATAGTATGTTGAAAAAAGTGATAAAAAAAAGTCATAGTATAGTATGTCAAAAAAAGTGGTAAAAAAAGTCATAGTATACTATGTCATCTAAAGTCTGGAAGAACATACAAACTCCATACAAAAAGGCTCAGCCCGGACTGGGTATCCCAGGGGTCACAATATGCAGTGCCTACATGCTGGTGCCAGTTTTGGGCTGTGCTAACCTCTAAGCCACCATGACACCACCAGTTTAAAACAGCATTAGCATAGTATGTAGAAAAAAAGCCATAAAAAGTTGTAGTAAAGTGTTTAAAAAGAAGTCATAGTATAGTATGTCAAAAAAATGGTAAAAAAGTCATAGTATAGTATTTCCAAAAAAGTCAGTAATGCATCTCAAAAATGTCATAGTATAGGATGTTGAAAAAAGTCATAGTATATAGTATGTCAAAAAAAATTATAAAAAGTTGTACAGTAGTCGAAAAAAAGTCATCTCATAGTATTTCCAAAAAAAGTGATTAAAAAGTCATAGTGTAGTATGTTGAATAATAGTGATAAAAACGTAGTATAGCATGTCAGATAAAGTCCGGAAGAACATGCAAACTCCATACAAAAAGGCTCAGCACAAACTGGGGATTGAACCAGCAGTCAGTGTCTACACTGCCTACATGCTGGTACCAGTTTTGGGCTGTGCTAACTACTAAGCCACCAGGACACCAAATATAGTGAATTGAAAACAGTAATAGCATACTATGTCGAAAAAAAAGCCATAAAAGTCATAGTATTGCGTGTCAAAAAAGTATAGTATGACGAAAAAAAGTCATAGTATAGTATGTCGAAAGAAAAGTGATAAAGAAGTTAAAGTATAGCATGTCGAAACAAAGTGATAAAAAAGTTGTAGGATAGTATGACAAAAAAAAGTCACATAAAGTCACAGTATAGCTTGTTGAAAAAAGTGATAAAAAAGTCATAGTATAGTATGTCGAAAATTGTCATAGTATAGTCTGTCAAAAAATCATAGCATAGTCATAGTATAGTATATCTAAAAAAGTCATTAAAAAGTCATATCATAGTATGTCAAAAAAAAAGTCATAGTATAGTATTTCAAAAACAAAGTGATAAAAAGTCATAGTATAGTATTTCAAAAACAAAGTGATAAAAAGTCATGTCCAACAAAGTGATAAAAAGTCATAGTTTAGTATGTCGGAAATAGTCATATATTTCCTGTTTGTGTCTCATTTCTGCTTCCGGTTAGTCACCCTGAAGAACGTGTTGGTGCATGTTTTTACTTTTTGCTATGCATTGGTCGACTCAATAAAGGCTTTTTAACCTTTTTCTTCAACAAGAGTGCCTTGGTTTTCACACTGTTATGATGCTATAATGAGCTAGTTAGAAAAATTAGAACCTCAGTATATCCTAATATCCAACCACTTCCCTTGGATGGGTCTCCCAAATCATCTCAACTTTATACCAGTTATTTCCAACGTAATGACCTTTGTAGCAGTTGGGAAAGCCAGCAGCCCTGGACTGCAGTGACTGACACCTCATTGACCCACCGCAGCCCTGCAGAGGCAAATACACCAAAAGTATCTGTTTCTTTGTATCATTAGACCTGCTCGTTTGGAGCTTGGTGCCCCCAGAATAACTACCATGGATCCCAGTGTTGAGTGAGTTCACAGTAAATAAAACACAGGCCAACACACACATGCACACACACACACACACACATACACACAGGTGCAGATAACAACCTCCCATTAGGCCTGCCCGAGTTGTAGTTACACCCCAGGGGATTTGTATGTATGAGTACCACAGCTTGAGTGCATTCATGGCTTCGAGTTCAGCGCCATTAATGCATTTTATTTGAATTTTTTTGCAGATGAGATCATTTTGTATTTTGCAGATGGTCCGGAGGGATGGGTGAAGGTTAGGTTTAGGCATGAGGAGTGAGATTGGTTTAGGCTAGGGTAAGAATATCTAGGTAAGCCAATCAGAGGCATAGTAGGATGGGTCATGCCTTCGCCCGTCTCTCTAAAGGACATGATTTGGACCAAATGTGAAATGGCACCTGTATTACAGTAACCATGTGCAGTAAAGTACCAGTGTATACGATACAACATTGCAAAATTGGTGTTAATCTCTGTTAGTATATGTGGTGCAATGTGTAATCTAATCAGAGCATCAGACCCGTAACAAAGTGGCAACAAATCCCTGCATTAAGGTCAATGGTGGAGGAGAGATTCAGAATAGTAGCAATACCACACTGTGAAAAAAACTAAATCATAATTAAGTCCTGTATGGAATTGCATTAGCTTTAGTAGTAGTGGTAGTAGTAGTAGTTGTTGTTGCTGTGTTATAAGTATCAAAAATAAGCATTTTACTGCTGTATCTGTGTCACAGTAAGATGGAGCTAATTGTACATACTCTTGGGTAGTTCTTTGTAAAGTAGCACATATAGCTTTCAAATAAATGTGGTACAGAGTTTCCCTCTGAACTTTAATGGATGAGCAAGGGTAGTGTTGTTGATATAATAATATAGTAGATAATAGTTAATATATTAAAGATCACTGGAAGGTGGGTTGTGGTGCCCAGAGGCACTTTTGAATCTATTGCTCCCAATGCTTAGAATAAGTTAAATGCAGCAGTCGTGCTTTAGGTCTTGTAGCTCCACAATGTACTCAAGTGTGTGCGCACATGTCTGTTAGTGGTGACAGACCCATGAATCTGTCACAGAAGTTATTAAGAAATATGGGAATGACACTTGTTATCTGTATATCAATGCTTTGCATATTCATTACATATACATACCGTACATGTGATCAGACTGTATATAGGCCACTCTGTGTGTGCATGTGTGTGTGTGTGTGTGTGTGTGTGTGTGTGTGTGTGTGTGTGCGTGCATACGTGCGTATGCCCTTTGCAGAGGCAGTTTGTAATCAGCTGTCAAAGTGGGCTCTGTCCCCATCGCAGCAGTTGAGAGCAGAGCTGCGTGTTGGGCAGCGAAAAGCTCTCAAGTCAACTCTGCACGCCTATCCATGCACAAACACCAACACCAGCAGCAAAGGTGGAGGACGGACAGGACAGACATTCAACCGGCACTTCTACAGCATATTAATTAGCTGTATTTTTTCAGCTGTACACATGGTGGTGTGACTGTGAGCGCGTCATTTTGTGTGTTTGGTTTGCCTGTTTTTAGACTCCAGTGATTTTATTGGGAACCAATTGAAAAAAAGGTAAGACTTGAAACTGATCAATATCTAATCATGGTAAATATATGGGGATATCAAATACTACTACTATTGAATGCCATTACTGCTACTGCTGTTTCTTTCCACATCTTATATCAAGTTATTATGTGATGGAAAATGTTATTTAAGAAATAAAGGATTTAAGGTTGTTTTTGTTGTTTTGTGTATGTGTGGCATACATATTCAGGCTGTACTAAAAGATGAATGTGAATTTTTTATATATATTTCTTGAAGCTGCACTTTCATATGGCTAATGTACTTGCACTTACTACTTGTTGTCTGGAGTTTGAACCTTCAGGGTTGAAAGCACTTAATTGTAATCCGCTTTGGATAAAAGCATCAGCTAAATGACATGTAATGTAATGTAATGAGGTAAGAGATAAAGATAGAGTAAAAAAAATCTGAATGAGTAAAAATAGAAAATGTACATGTGTCACAACTGTAAGCAAAGTACTAAATTAAATTAGCAGAGGATAACGTGCTAGAGAAGGCTGAGGATAAACAGAACAGCGTGACAGAGGTCAGAGGACCGAGTTCAACATCCTAACGTGCTGAGGAAAGATGCTTTTTCTGGCTACAAAGGTCTATTGCCAGAGCATAGAAATAAAACAGAAATGAAGACAGGAAAATTCTATTCACCTTTAAATGCAATAATGAGGGTAATAATGGAAGTTAGCTGTTTTTATGCTTCCTTTCATCCTTGGTACACGTCTTAGCCATTAGTCCACCAAGACCAGGACCCAATAATGCTAATCTAAGGGTCAATCTAGCAGTCGCTTTTAATCTTTTAAATTACATAACAGAAGCGCATAGTACAAGTAAGACAGGAAATATTCTTAGATAAATAAAAAATCAAATACAATTTCATTGTCATTTGATAAATTAGATAATAATGAGATACATTTGCATTTTTCACTTTTAGGGATAGATAAAGGGATAAACACACTACAGTTTAGCTATTCTTAGGATCGGGTCATACTCGAACCTAACTAGTTTGTTTATTTGTTCTGAATGGCCACGGTGGAAGGTGTCGTGTGTTGCCAACTGTCATGATATTGTTTAAATATGGGGATAACAGTCTCTAGACAGACATTCAAATCCTGCTTTTTTTCTCACCTCCACACTGCCAACCCCAACCCCTATTATTTAACATAATTTTTATTCATTGACTATTTTATTTAAACGGAAAGCATTGACAGTTGGCATTTTAAGCAGTAATTTGTTTTATTAGTTTTGATCTGTAAATGCTTATTTTGTGGTGCAATATATTTCAATGAGTATGCGCCTTATGGCAGTCTATAATCTGTATGTGTTGTTAGCCCTAAGATTTGTGGAAAAGTATTTGTTTTGTCCTGTCCATGTGTGGGTGCAGATGATTGAGCTGGGCCTCGCTGACGGCAGTCTGATCGACGAGCTGATGGAGCTGACGGCACAGAGCCTCAGTCAGCTGGAGATCCAGGAACGTTTCAACATCATCAAGGAGATCGGCCGAGGGAAATACGGCAAAGTGCTGCTGGTCACACATCGCTTCAGGGGTATGACTGCGCTTTGATTTCTAATCTGTTTCAGTAGAGAATAACCTTATAGCAATTTATTATTATCACCAATTAAAGCAATATAATAATGTTGATAAAATCTTTTACACTTGCTGATCTGAATCCCATTTTTTCCCCAGAAAAAAAGCAAGGAGTTAATGTGTTTAATGTGTCTTTGATTGACACAAATTGGTTTCTAAATAAAATAGCTCACTACCAAATGTTTAAGCCATGTTTTTTGTCAGAAACTGAACAAATGAAGTTGTTTTTCAAATTAAGTTCTTTGTCTAATTTGTCTAATTTGTTTAATTTGTTTTCTTTTTTGTAACTGTCAGCCCAGTTACAATTTTGCATATGTACTAGAATCCAAAAAAAGAGGCGAGCAATCCAATCTACGAAAATAAATAACTTTCCAAAACTTTCATGGCAATGCAAATTGGTTGTAATTCATAGCACACAAACAGAGAGGAAGATACATTTACAGAGCAATCACAGTGAACAGGAGAGAGGTGGGAAAAGTAGGCTACTATTTGAAAAAAGAGATCTTGCACTCTTCAGAATGGATGGGAACCTCAAACTCTAGGTGACCCTGAGAAAATGAGAGACAAGCCAAAGTGGAGCAATGGGAGAGCAGAATGAAGAGCATGAGCTGGCATGAGGCTGGCTGGCCCGAGGCTTTGAATTTGAAAACCATTGGAAAAGTTCCATTTTAATTGGGGGGTAGTGACCTGGGTGACAATTAAGATTTGTAGAAAAGCCATGCTACAGTATATTAGGTAATTATTACAGCATACAGTGAATATCTTAAATCAGCACAGTGTCACTGAAGTGGTCATACATATTTGTACTTCATTTCTCTAGTAAGACATAGAAGATGTGCATGAACAGTGATATTAATAGCCACAGTCTGCAGGGACTCCCATGGCCTTGAAAGTGATGCCCAAAGCCTCGACTAAGCTCCAGGGCTTTCTGCGAGAGTACTGCATCTCCTTACACCTGTCCTGCCACCCCTGCATCGTGGGCCTCTTTGGCATTGCCTTCCAGTCTAATGAGCACTACTGCTTTGCCCAGGAGCTTGTCATTGGGAGGGACCTGTTTGCTGTCATCCAGCCAAAGGTGAGTCAAACACTGGCAAACAAGGCTAAAACACTAAGACTACAGCCATGCTAGCAGTGCTTTGAGATAAATGCTAATGTCAGCTTTCTTACATGCTCACATTGTCGAAACTGACATGTTTGTCTTAAGAGGTAGAATGTCCATACCAATTTATCCAATTGTTGTTGAGGTAGGGCCTCTTTTTCTCTAATTGAAAATGTTGGTATTGGCAGTAATAGACTCATTCGAAATTCTAAAGTCAAAGTATAATCAGAATTACTTAAAGTCTCTTCAGAGAGGATCCAATTTTGACTATGGTAATTTATAATCCTCAGTAGACCACCAAAGTCATTAGGATTCATCCTCTGGGCACCAGGAATATCTGTGAAAAAGTTAATGTCAATAAATCCAATAGTTGGTGGCGCTAGAGAACATAAAAATACAAAAACATAAGAGGATCACCAAGGCATTAGGATTCATCCTCTGGGGCCATGAATGTCTGTACAAACCTTCATGTTAATTCAACCAATTGCCAACCGACAACTGACAACCAACAACTGACCGACACATCAATATTTCAATGCCTATGCCGCTAGTGTGGCTAAAAAACAATGGCATGCATAGTATGGTGGGAGAAACATTTGGCTTAATCCAAATGTCGAGACCTCAGTGCTTTTGTAAACATTACTAGTGCCTAAAGCTGTCAAAATCCACAATTCATGAAGTCTGAATGGGGTTCATGTGGACCTTCTACAGACTTTTCTTTTTACATAAAAACAGAGTAGGAAAGAGTACCAGAATTTTGAAGGCCTACTCAAGTAAAATTACTATTACTTAAAAAAAAAAATTAGTGATTCCACTGTTGAATAAAAAAAACAAGCATCTTTAGGCTACAATAAATTGCATTAAATGTCAATGTATAAATTAGTGGAACAATATCAGCAACATGAGCCCTTATGTCCAATATCCTGCGACCTTTGAAAGTGACACAAAGAGCCCTATCCCTTCTTTTATTTGATTGTTCTAGGTGGGTATCCCAGAATCTTCGGTAAAACGTTGTGTCCTCCAGATAGCCAGTGCTTTGGAGTTCATCCACAGCCATGGTCTGGTTCACCGTGATGTCAAGCCTGAAAACATCCTCCTGTTGGACAATCACTGCTGCCAGGTCAAGTTGGCAGACTTCGGCCTGGCTCAGAAGAGAGGCACTCTGATTCGCTTCATCACAGGAACCCTTCCTTACATGGCCCCAGAGCTTTGTACAGTGGCCCTGATGGAGGGCCAAAAAGAAGTGACCGCTCCTCCACTTAGCGTGGAGCCAAGTCTGGACACCTGGGCCTTCGGTGTCGTTATCTTCTGCATCCTTACGGGGTATTTCCCCTGGGAGCGCTGCATGGACTCGGACGACTTCTATCAGGAGTTTGCAGACTGGTGCAGAATGAAGGAGAGACCAAACACTGAGGAGGACATTCCTCCTTTGTGGAAAAGGTTCACTCCAGAAGCCATGGAAATGTTTGGTAAGCTCCTGGCTCTGGATGTAGGAAAGAGGTGTACAGTGGGGGAAGTGAGCACGTATGTGGAGAAAGACTGGCTTAAGAAGGTACATGGGATTGAGCAGCAGCAGACAGCAGAAAGAAACAGTGCCTCTGGGAATAATCCTGGGCATTGCGAGGTGGAAATACAGCCTAATACATAGTCACAGACTGAATAAAAAAAAAAAAATCTATAGCTTCTATATGCCTAGAAAGCATGTTAAATATACAATTATAGGTGGAAACAGTAGTATTATGTCTTCTGTGGCTCTGGAGGGAGCTGTCCATAGTTAAAAAAAATACAATAACCCTGATGATGTTAGGGTTATCTTGGATTGGACTTTAAACCTAACATTTTTAACAGAAAGCCTGCATTACAAACTTGACACATAGGGTTTGAAAGAATTGTACACACTTGCATTGTGGGAATGTAGGATCCAGTGGGTTTGGAGCTTGACTAAAAGTCAGGACGTCTCAGCCTCTGCTGCACCATTCTCTTTCAATCTGTGTCTTGTGAGTCCCCCAACTCTATTGAAATGCAATACTAAAATCCTGGCGTACCCCTTTAAAGGTGCTGTACTCAAAATACTGAAAAAAGTGGTATGGGATTGCCTCCACACGGCTCTCACAGACTGTTCTCCGACTTGTCAAATAATTACCCTTTGTCACAGCCCTCAGCGTCTGGTACCGACGCACAAGGCAGTCACATGCACTAATATTCATGCACAGCCGAAGAACAAAGACCAGAGATGCTCAAAATACATTACACACAGAGGGAGCGTGACTTCATTCTCTGCTCAGGACGCCATTATTCCACTATTATCTTTACATAGCAAATATTTGTTTACTGCTATATCAATGTTCTGAATGTAGAGTACAGCCCCTTTAGTACAACACCATAATAAATGTACTTTCTCATGTACTAATAAATGTAATTTCCAACCACTGTTGAATTATTAGGTACAACACATATACTGGTATAACATGACAAAAAAATGACCCATTAAGTGGGACTACATTTTTATGAACCATGTTTTTTTTCATGATTTCGTAAAATTTGCTTTGTTTTTTATAGTTGTTCTTCAGTATAAAGTTCTGCTCAAGTATGTACAACTGGATTTCAGTGTCACCTTCTTCTCTGTTCTGAGTACATGAGTACAAATTACAACCTTTTACCATAGACTAAAGTACATGGCTGCAAACAAATCTATTGTTTCTTGTACTGGGATTGTAGTGGTGCATAAGGAGTAAAACGGGGTGTTGTGGACAGCAATTACATAAATTATTTTGTCACCCTTTGGCATATGTTTCCAGATATTGCTGTGATCTGCATGCATCAGGCAGCACATGCTCATTTATTGCAAAAAGCATCTGGAGTGCAACAGGCTGCTGTTGTGCATTCTGACCTTCTGCCCAGGGTGGCGCTGTTGTTTCAAGTTATCACATAGAACTTTAAGTAAAAGCAGTGCAGCTCTATCTAGGTTTCACCTATGTTGCTGCACAAACTGATACAAATTGTTGAGAGTTTTAACGTGGATTGTTTATTTATAATAATCATTTTAATATACAGTATAACTTTGATATACAGGATGTGTTATTTGATGTCAGCTATGTGTGGAATTAGCATATTGTCCCGATTACTTGCAAGTCAACTAACAATATTTTTCTCAACTGCAACACATTTAACAGTCTGACATTTAATATAGATGCAGGATGCATGTTAATATATATTGATCAACAAGTGAAGTTCATGAATGTTAAACTATTTATGAACTGATTTTTTGTTATATTTTATTTTTATAGAGATTTTGTAATTCAATCTTTGATTATAATGAGACAATAATGAGTTTGACATAACAAAAACAATGAAAATATATATATATATATATATAACAGTATGATAGATATATTGAAAATAAAAAATGATATATAAAAAATATAAAGCGTGAGCAGCTGATGACATACGTGTTTCTGTAAACAGTTTAATCAATCATCCAGACTTTCTTTGCACTTTTCATGCATAGAAAATATAATACAAAGTGCATCACAGAAACCACACAAAGCAATGAGTGGCTTTGTAACTGATAAAACACTCAATAATAACAACATTCACTGAAAATAAAAACAGGAGCTGAGGAAACGCAATCATAAATATCATTTTACTGTGAGGAGACGCCAGAAGCAGTTGTTACCATACCCCTACACTTCACATGATTGCTGTATGTTAATGTTACAGCGGTGTGAGAGCATAAATTAGAATCATGCATCCATCCACTTAGTTGTGCTCTTTTCATCCATTCTCTTGGGCTGATATCATATTACCCTCTTTGAAGTTAGACCCATGACCTACGTCAGATTTCTGCGTCTGTCTCACTCAGTTTTTAACCCCCTTTCACCTACTTTACTGACCTTCTTCAACCCCTTTACATTAATAATCTCTTGACAATCTGCCGCAGCTGGCTCTCCACTGATGGATGTCCTGCTTTTGTCCGAGTATAAAGGACGCCACAGGTGCTTTCAGGATGGGACATGAACCCAACTAAGGGGGGCAGACCCAAACTTGGCAGGGGGCCTGGACCTGGTTATCCCCCTCATGTGTTAAAGCATGTTTAGGGCATTACACTAACCAGGGTCATCTTTCAGTTGACCCCTAGTCATACAAACAGATAATACAGCCAGAAAATCTGACCACAAAGCCCTCTGTGCTGGCGTTTACACACATACAGTAGCCGACCCAGTGTTTAAAAAGATTAAAACAATATTTTGCATACCTATTCAGTGTAACACAACATTACAATCAGGGTATAATAATCTTGTGCACTTTAAACATCTTGCCTTACGGAAGAAAGAAGAATAAAATATACATTCTTTACGTGTTTCAATGCATATTTTTTCTCACTGTGTTGCATATGAGTGAGAGATTATGCTTTCCTGCTAAATCTAACAGTCTAAAAATTCATAATTTTAATGGTAGACTGAACAGATAAGCATACATGGAATTTACAGGAAACTTCATCAACACGAGAATCAGGTCTTATCATCACACCATTTCCTTTGCCTGCCAAATAAAGATAGTTTGGTGCTGTTATGAAAGGCACTGTGGTCATGGACTTTCCCCTTTATCTTATCTACAAGGCTGTCATGCTTCTGATACTTGACAACTAACAGAAAACAACACATCATCGTGCACTGTGACAGATAGTTACACATGCTCTGAAAAGGGCCGTTTCAGGCCAGCAGTCTCCAGCCAGGGGTACTTCAGTTACCAGGGGATACCTGGAGTAGCTCTGCTTATATGAGAATGGAAACATTATATCAATTATGTACTACTACTTTATAGATTAGTTTGAAGCTTTAACAAGAAGAACTTTCGGGTTGCCAGGCTGTAAAAAAACACCTCTGGCTGCCCTCCTCCAGCAGGACACCTGATTGGACTTTCAGGGATTTTTTCAAAATGAAGCATTCATTGATGCGTTTATTAACAACTTAGTAACATTTACAGCTGCGTTATTAAAACTCCATCTACTGACGCTTTATTCATGATTTAGTAACATTTATTAACATTTCTAAACGCTAGTTATTTTCTATAACTACATTATTTCCAAATAGAAAAGAACAAAGTGGTAACACTTTATTTGCAACTATAATGATATTTTGTAATTGCCAGTCATCCACAGGTGCCCACAGGAGGAGTTATGGTCATCATGCTTTTTAATATTAACTGCTAGTTACAGCTCATTAAGTCTTTTAAATGTATTATATAATATAACATATTTTATTATAAAACAATACATACACCTCAGTTTCCCACAAACCTGAGTGAATATTTTTAACATCACATATTGCTATTGAGAGTCTGCGAAAACTTTGAGTGTGTTTAAATTCACACTGGTGTCCCAGTTATGAGTCATAATCATGTTATTTGTGTGTCTGCATTCATGATTTTCTCTGCAACTTTCCAGTACTGACTGAGTTACAGATATACTGGAGCACATGTTAAATCAAAGACTGTATAATAAGAAGTCATGTGTTTCCAATAGCATCCTTTCTATGTCACATACACACACACACACACACACACACACACGCAGATATCCAGGCATTCTGGATGACACTACACATGGGAGAACTATTAATAATACCACATTGTTTGTTATGGAAAATCACCACAACTGGGGCCTTTCTCCGAGCCGATGGCTTGTCTGTCTGTCACCTCTATAAAAAGTCGTAATGAGGATTGCTGAAGAAACTTTTTACAGTATCAACATTGATCTGTGTTTGAAGAAATGAGGACAATGAGAGTCACAGCCAGCAGAGGAGACAGATCAGAGTGCTCCGGATTAATTTTTGAAACACGAGATTACGAACATTTGGTTAACAAAGCCCATCACCCCGTCACGTGTGTCATTACGTCATGTACTTACTATACTAACGGACATTAAGTAACGTGACAAATGTACTTATTTTAACCCAAACTACGATCTTTTCCTAAGCTGAACAAGTCATTTTGGTGCCTAAATCTAACCAAACTGTGAGTGTATAACCATGTTAATCACGTGTTTAAAACTACGACGTTACACGTGGGTATGAGGACTTTGGAAACGCTCCTGTGGGTCATGTGAAAGAGAACAAATGACCTATCTGGTCGAATGGGTTGAAGGACTTGTTTGCTTAGTTGAGAGAAAGAAAATGTGTTATTAGAAGCTTACAAATTCAGCTAAACAACACAATGCTATACTGAGACTGATTGAAAATGTTAACTCTTTCATTTACAGATCACTATGTGTCTGCTGTATCTATTTTAGCTTTAGCCACACAGCAGATCTATTCCTACCCCCAGATCCCCCAGCAAGGCCTCTGACAGCGGGGCTGGGTGCGATGTTAACATATCATACGATATGTAAGCTGCTGCTTACAAATTAGTCCCTTTGGGTGCATCGTTGGCTCTGTGGTCTCAGTGGCCCTTGGCTAACTCTTGACTAAACATGTGAGGCTCTAGCAGGTCCATTAATCTCTTAAAAGCACCAGCAGTTTGTCTGCCGGTCCCTTACGGATGCTCTTACCCATGTTAACATTTGTAGTGAGCAGCTGCTCTGTCTATATTTCGAGCATTGGGGGGGGGGTTAAGGGATTATAGAGAAACCTAAAGTGCATGAAGATGAAACTGTATTTGAAATGTTTGCCAGAGTGTTTGGCTTTTTTTTTTTTTTTTTTTTTGTCCGGTGGCACCGTTTGACTTTGTGTGGTAAATGCCGAGCAAAATCACAACAATCAATCAATTCATAATAAATCAACATATTAAAATGAATACATTAAAATTAAAGCTATTTAAGACATTATTGCATTGTTAAAGATTAGACCAGGAGGGAATTTCAGGCAATCTTGAGTCACTATACAAACGATGTCATGTGAAGAAAACGGCTTATTGTGCTGTGTATCAAACTATATATGACAAAGATAACATACAGTTTGATACTCAACATCTGAGCCGTTTTTCAAAGTCCCCGGAGTCCATGAGGCATCGCTAGATGCAAGTAGAGAATAAAACCTAAAAGTGGTAACAGAGCGTACACAAAGTCTCGGTAAAGAATTTAATGTTGTGTTGCACAAAACTGCTATTAACACAAGGCTAGCACAATGTAGCAATGCCACAAGATACAAAAACTGATAAACAGCTCATGCTATGATGCACGGACTGAATTTAATTCTGAATTGTAACACGTAGTAGCAAGATATAGTAACTTTCAGTTAATAAAAAATGATGCAAAGTATATTGTACAAAGAGATCACATAAAAGAGACAATATTTTTCTTTGTTAATATTGTTGTTGAAGACACTTAAACAATAAAAGATAAAAATTGCGCCTAAATGAACATTTAATTCATGTTTTATAGAATATGTTTAATGGAATATTAGATTTTTTTTTAAAATAATATCAATCTTCTCATCTAACTCTGTAATTATTCCTTTAAAAAAAAAAAAAACATTAATGTGATAATAACGTCTCAGTGTTATACATTCTTACAAAGCTTATAACCATGTGATAATACGACCTGAGCTTACTGTATCAGATGTGTTACACAAGGAGTTTGACTCATGTAACATTTATCTCATTTTTGCTGTCTCTGTGCTTCCCGTCTGCTATAAGCCTTGTTCATATAGGCGTTTTGATTGCATTTGATAGACACATTGACAAACTACTGCAAAAGTAATCTCTCATTAAATATTGCATCAATCATAAAAGCTCTGTACAACTACTGTATATACATCAGATTCTTTAACAAAACATTAAAAAAATCATATACAGTCATTACAACATTCTGAGCACATTTCATAAAAGCCATAAAATCAACAGAGAAAGTGGATTTTAGAACAAAAAAGGGGTATGATACAAAACTTTTCTAACTCTAATGTTATACATTTAGGAGAAAGGAACTTTAACCACTCATTTTCCTCTCCTGTGATTTGATTGCAGGCTTACACTTTACACATTCTATATACACACTTATGTTAAATAAGAGATGTAGCAAACTCTATGTCACTAGAAGGTACACAAACAAGCAGTAAACAATCAGATTATGTATTCTGAGTATATACAGGAAACATCTATTTTGTCATCTATTTTGACTGTACAAGCTTGTCTGATGAAATTTTCAGAGTATGCCTTATTCAATTTGTTTTATCTAGGGATGGACTTCTTTTTTATATAAACTCAATATTAAAGTTACTTTAAAGCAGTGATCTTCAACAGAGGGTCCGGGACCCCTTGGGGGTCCTCAGAGTCAATGCAAGGGGGCCTCCAAATTAGTCCTAATTTTTGAAGTTTTTTTCAAAAATTAAAAAGTCTTAACATTAATCTAACATATTAATAGCAAATATACATCCCCACTGATGATAGACTTTCTGGCCTATAGGTAAGGTAGTCACTAAGATAGCCATCCACAGATACAGTTAATCCTAAGGATTCACTGTGCCACATCTTTGTTTTAACATTAAAACATGATTTACAACAATTATAGGCTATTTTAATAGCTTAGTATTATATGCATAAAAGGTATGTATAAAGGTTGTAGGCCGCCCTGCACGTTATTGTAGGCCCAGTTTAATATGCAACTTAATTTTATACAATATATTTAGTAAGGGGTTCCTGATCCGTCTCTTTCAGTTAAGGGGTCCTTGTCTTAAAAAATGTTTTAGACCCCTGCTTTTAAGTTTGAACCACTTTTGCATATTTCTGCTGCATAAAAAGCTTCTCTACGGTAATGTTGTTTGACTATAATTTGGACTTTTGAGTATGTTTTTGTAAATGGTAGCCACGTTGTTTTTGGGGGGGGTCTACTTTGCCAGATTGAAATGTTTTTTTGCATCCTTTAAACCTAGTTGTGGCTCACCCGTCCTGGCCTGGCACTAGGTAGTCCTCATCCCCCTGCACTAATCCTTGAGGTGCCTTTGCGTCACTTTCAGGTGTTGTTTGAGGGCTGTTGTGGACTTCAGCCTCGGTTTGAGTGATTTCAGGGTAGGCTTCAATGTCGTCGTAATTCTCCTGTGGGTCCTCCACCTCGTAGGTCACCCCATCTGTTAAGAAGAAAAACAGTAGCATATTAAAATGTGCTCACTCTGATTGCTGACACTGTGAGAATTTGTCAAAGTATTGGTCTTCAAGTGTGAAAATGAAGTGAATAAACAGGCTCAAAACTTTCCTGTGCTTTCATCGGGGTCACCCTCCTTGATGTCGTCTCTTGAGTCAGCATCAGTGGCGGCCTGAGCGGTCAGGGGTTGAGCCTCATCAATATCATCGTAGGGAAAAGAGGAAGTGCTCTGTGCGTCGTTCTCCGTGATGACTTCAGTCTCTGATTTGAATCCTGCAAGAACAACGGTAAACAAACACTTAAACAAATGCTATCTAGTCATATCTGCTCGTTTTGGTGCCTAAACTCAACTGCCACGGCCCCTGAAAGGAGCGTCACTTTGCGGTGCTCTGAAGCCAGCTCCCAGTAACTTTTTGGGGCCCCTATTATGCTCCACCCCCAGCTTTTAGTCTGTTATACTGTTTGTGTATGTAATATATGTATAAAGTAAAAAAAAAACACATTTAACTAAAAATGGAACATTCTCTCCCACAGACAATTAACAAAATTCCTCAATTAGTGATGTCACTGATTGAGAATGCCAGCCCAGTTTGTCATATGTGCTGCCCATAGGTGCTGCCTGAGCAAGCACAGCCCGCCAAGCGGCTTGTTTAAATTTGGATAACAGAGAGGGGCCAAGAGCTCAAACCGAGTGTTTCAGGCAGAGGAGCTGCAGCAATAGGCACTGTGCGAAAAATTATGCTTTTTGAACATCAATGCATGTAAACCTATTCTAGTAGACCCCAAGAGTGCAAATAGGATGCTGAAAAGGTGTATAATAGGAGCTCTTTAACTGTCATGTGACCGGTCGTCACGTGCGGTTGCCTTATTCCGTAGGACATCACACAAATTGGTGTGCATAGCTTTTCATACGATATTATACGAACCCGTTCATGAGAATGTTTTGTATGATATAGTCTATATAATAATATAAAATTGAAATGCAGTATTATTATATTATTATATAGAGATTAAAGTAATATAATGCAATGTGAAAGAAAACACGGCTATATGTTACCAATTCTTATGCTACTAAGAACTCTAGCAAGTCAAAAACTGATGCTTGGTCAGGTGCCTTTGGTGTTAGGTAATTCATACGACATCTTATAGCGCCACGGCCCGTACCATACTGACGCTTTCTGACACGGACCAAGCGTCAGTACAGTATGTGACGAGTTGGGAGTGAGACCTTGTTGACGACTCCTGTAGTAATGCTACTGGTAATATGTAACAGAGGCTGGGGTGCAGCCTGTGATTAGTATTCACTGTTCTACAAATGATTTAGGAGATTACAAAAATAAATAAATACCAATAATATAAATGTATGAATATGTTTTAAGACTCACTGCTAAGGCTAAAGTCCTCCATTTCATTGTCTTTGACATCTTCATAGTCTCCACTTTCAAACTCCACTTCTGTTCTTGACAGTTTTCTCGCTATTTCAAAAGAAAATTAGATAATTAGCAAAACAACAACTGTCATGCACAGCAAAGGGACATGACAAGAGCCGGGAAAACAGTTACATTTAAATATCAAAACATTAGTGGCCCAAATTTAAGACATTTGGGAGCTGAAATATACAATTATTCCATATTTTTTTAAACGTAAAAAAAATTACAAAAAATAGACCTTACATGTCTATGGTAAAAGAACATTAAAAAAAAACCTGTGTACAGTTTAACCATAAAACTTCCTTCTTTAAAGAAAACTAATTCATTTTCACATAAAAAAATAAATCCATCTGTTAATTTATCATAATTTCACAAATATTCATCTTGTATTCAATACATTAAACTCTTAAGGTCAAGTTTAATATTGTGAAATACATTTCCAGGATTAGATCAAACTAGTGAATATAAAAACTCTGTTTTTACACAAGTAAATATCCTTCATTAAAGAGTAAAACACCAAAGAAATACACCAGATTTCATGTACGATTCAAGCTACACACTGTATTTTAAATATGGAAAACTACTGTATTTTTTACAAAGACAGATATTTTTTGTTACTTTACAGTATTTTTTGGTGCCAAAGCTGCCGGAATATTATTGTTTTTTAAAGGATTTTTTTAACAGTGTGGACCAAAGCAGCAGTGATAATATTATTTTAATGCTCAGTAAACCATGAGAATTTAGTCAGCATGCAGAAAAACTGGCCTCTTGTGGCTAAAGGCTCCAGTTCACCCTTTTCAATACACTGGGATGATCAGGATGACTAAATAGATTGATTTAATTTGTTTTGTCTTTTGGAATGGTACACTTGTTCAAGACAATTCATTAAAAGCTAAACAAATTATCACTTAGTATTTCATTGTAACTAGGCATTAACAACTAAGATAGGTGTAATGGAATGATATACTCACACGAGAAATTCATGGCTTTTTTTTTGGCTTTCTTGACAATGCAGATCCGTACAAATACAACAATCAGTATGACCAGAACCAGAAGAAATCCTACGCCCAGGATGATAGGCAGTATGTTGGGTGGAGGTGGATCAGGGTTAATTGTCGGAATGGGCACATACCCTGAAATCAAACACAGCCACATTCTGCATTTACTCCCAGTAAAGAGTGGGGGTGCTCCTTGATTTAGTTATTGTGTCCCATGTCAATCCGATCTGAAATTAGTTTTATGTTAAACAAATTCAAATTCTACAGATTACAAAAAAAAACCCTATTTCCTGTTTTTACATGCAAATGAACTGAATGAATATGTTTGGGAACCCGCTGGATTTATTTGGGAAGGATTTGTGTTACCGCCACAGTAGATCTCAGCTGGTTGGACATTTGTACAAGTTCTTTGCTTCACACAGTATCTGATGTCCTGGTTATGTTCGGTGCACTCCAGCGATGTTTCCAATTTAAGGGCCTTGAAATTTAAATTGAAACTTGTCTTTAGAGTAACACCTTGCCATACATAACAATAGAGAGTCTGTCAGCCAACAACGCTGGCGGGATTAATTATAAGGCCAACATAGTGTATACTGCAGTAAAACAGTAAAAGTAAATGTAAAATTATACATATGTCCCAATCCTTATTCAACTAATGAGTGGGACATTGCCAGAAACAAACACAAAGTGGAACACAAAGATTTACCTCTTTTTTGTTGTTAGTTATGCTTTCATTAAGAGAACCACAGCGAAGTTCTTTACACAGCATCTCCTTATGTTTCTTGGAGAATGATTTCAAGGGACACACTTTTTTCCATCCAAGTCCATAGCTGACTTCAATCTGACCTCCACATTTTTCTGTGGTTCTAAGTTCAACATTGTCTGTAAAAAAAAAAAAAAAAAAGAAAAACCCGTCAACTCTGTTGTTATGTTATGTTAGGACTATCCAAAAGTCTTAAAACCAAAGTTTTTACTTCATTTTTCACATAGAATCAACAAACAAAGTATAACATGTTTATTTGTGAGCTTGAGAGGTGCTGGTTAGCATTTTTTGTTTTGTTTTTACTTGGAACAGAGACAGCTAGGCTAGCTGTTCTACACTGCTCCACATCTTTATGCTACGCTAGGCTACTCGTCTCCTGGCTAAAGCTGACACGAGAGTTGTAACAATCTTTTAATCTTACACTCGGCAGGACGAATGAAGAGTGATGCATAATGCCAAATGTCAAACAATTTCTTTAATACTGTAATAAATAAACATGATTCTGTATTTGATTTGATTCACCATTTCAGCTGCAGAGATTCTACCGATGTTACTCCAAGATGCATAAAATTCGTTATTTAAAAGGCATCAACAGAGGATTAATGTGTTCTCCATTTAGTTGGTGATCACATACATTCTTTATATTCTGATAAGATGTGAGAATCAAAAATAATGTGGGGAAGATAATGTGTGAGGGCTCTAGAAACTTAATTTGGATCACTTTTGAGATGTTTTCTTTGAAGTACTGTAAAGTAGTAGGATGTTATTTAAAGTAATATGAATGGCACTTCCTCAGACAGGGGGACAGGACTGTGACTTTTTCCGATTCTGATTTCTGATTCTGAATTCTTTGTCTGAGGAGGATTAGACAAATCCTCTGCATTTTGGATGTTAAAGAAAGCACATACTTACGAAAACAGTAAACAGACACCAGTTTTTCTTTACACTTTTCCTCAAATCTTTTGCACTGGCCAAGATCATAATGGTTGTCCTCACAGCTGACATGGTAGTACTTTCCATTTGCCTTAGCTGATTTATCACCAGATATACCAGCAATAGCGTCGCCACAATTGTTTTCTTGGCAAACCATATCTGAATATTTGTCAGTCCAGTTAGTGATGCACACCGCAATGTCATTTATCTTCACTTCACCATGACATGTGTTATTTAGGGTGATAGTGGGCTCATCTAAGGAAGGAAAATAACAAGATCAAATATTTAAAGGAGCAACAACAAGCTTTTCTGGACGGACATATATGCTGTAATATTTAGTTAGCTAGAAATAGGCAAAATTCCTCAAAAACCCCTCCAAAATTATTAGTTTTTATAGAGTTTTATTACATTTACCACTTTTAACAATCCCCCCCCCCACAACCATCCCAGCCCACAACTAAATGTCTCTCTTAACCTTTGTTGTACATTAAAAACAAAATAAAAAACTAAAAAGCTAATGTTATGACAGTATCACGTACATGTACAGAATGAAACAGAAAACAATGGCAGCTCCAGCAAAGCCATGATATGCACAAACACAAAAACAAATAGAAATTGCTCCAAAATTATTATAAGTGAATACATGAGCTACGAGGTGCTGGTAAGCCATCTTTTTTTAACCTTTCGCCTGGATCTTTATGCTAAGCTAGACCAAGCTAATGTAGTTTCATATTTTATTTTACCAACATGAGAGCAGTATCAATATTCTCATCTAACTCCAAGACTGCAAATAAACATATTTCCTAAAAACTAATATTACAAAACATTAAAGGTTTAGTAAGCGATGCTATGTCAATATCTCCTCACAGTCACCTAGCACTCTATTTTCTGTGTGCGCTGTTCCTATACAGCCCAGTCTCTGCAAATGGAAAACAAACAGAAAGGTGCACACAAGCCAAACAATAATATTCCAGCCAATCAGAAATGGGTGGTGCTTGCAAGCAAGTGATGGGGGCGGGAGGGAGAGGGGGGAGGCAGCGTCCAGTGCCAGGAGTTATTAACAAAAAGCGTTGTCAGCGAAACAGCAAGAGTCAAAGAACTGAAGAATACGAATTAAAAAAGAAGTGCCTTGTTAAAGGTGCAGTAAGTGATGCTGCGCAAAGATTGTTGATATTTGAACTCAACTGCCAAACAAACACAACCAGCTATAGCGACAATTTGCTAATTCACAAACCAGCCTGTTCTCATGAACCATACATTCGAAAAGATACGAAGAGATAAGCACTGTAATCCGTATGTTTTTTTTCTGTGTGCACCAAGTTAACTGCTGCTGTATAAGAACGTGGCTGGCCGCATAGGGAGGCGGTCAGGATGGATGAGCAGGCATTAACACACAGACCTTGAAGCCAGGGAGCGGAGCTCTCTTGCCGGGGGGAAAAAAAGAAAAGACTTTTTTTTATTTAACCTTTATTTATTCTGGGAAGGTTCACTGAGAGGCAGTCTCTCTTTTGCAGGAACACCCTGATCACATTCACACAGTTACACATTCATACCTGGAAGCTGCCCAGTACAACCACAGTCTGATCTGCTGGCCACTGAGCAGCTCCACTGGAGCAGTTGGAGATTAAGGGCCTTGCTCAAAGGCACCTCAGTGGTGGTAATGAGGGAGGGACAAGTGCTGCCCAGATTTTTATCCTGTCGGTCTGGGGATTGAACCGACAACCTCCTGGTCACAAGCTCGCGTCTCTAACCTGTAGGCCACCACTCATCTGTGAAATGTTCCCTGGGAGTCTTTTAATACAAACCACATTCTTTTTCCTAAACCTAACTAATCGTTTCGGTGTCTTTTCAGTAATGCTCACTTTTTTTTTTCTTGCATAAACTTAACCATAAACTCCACCGAAATGAATGCTGCTCATGGTGCTCTGTACCCGGCTCACAGTCACATTTTCTCGGGTAACTGAATCACCAACCTGGCGGAGCACGATGTGGAGCACCATAGCCGGCACACAAAGCTCTGTAGCAGCTAAACACATCTACAAAGTATCACTGATATGACGAGCTGTGACAGAGGTCTGTAGCCACGTCACGAAGCTCTGTGGCGGCTTAAACAGCAATGAAACTGCCACTCTGTAGCACGGAGATAATATCATACGTTTCAGTGTGCCTAACTTTTCGAACGATATCATACGAACCCGTTAGTGAGAATGCCTTGCACAACCTAACATCGACTCTGTCATATTTCATTTATGTATTTGTTTAGCAGTTCAGTTCAAATACAAACAATCTTCGCGCAGCATCTCTTACTGCACCTGTAATGGTCAATTAAAATGATTGTGAGGTATCTACTGCATCTGTAAAAACGAAATAGCTAACTATTTTTCTTACCCACTTTTAGGATTGTTTTTTCAAGGAGGTTAACAATGTAACTGCAAAGCTTCTATGATCATTTGACAGCAGAAATAAACCTTACCTTGACATTTGAGAAAGAGCTGCTTCTGTGGGTCTGATGTTTGCTTTTCACATTCCCAGATGTTTTCTGGATTCTTCACACCTGCACAGCTGAAGCTTGTGATCAAGTTAATGCCCGATGTAGTTGTCCTATTTGACATGAAATTGCCGCACTCCAGATTCTGACAAAGCATCTCCCCCTCTTTTTCTGTCCAACCTTCAGTGGAAACAGCACTGATTCTGTTCTTTGAGTGAACAGCCACAGCTCCACTACAGGCCATTCCTCCAGTCAGCGCCATCTTACGCCAGTCTAAAAACACAGCGGGGGAGAATTGAAGGGGTGAGAGAAGGTTTAGCAAATACAAAACTTACAAAAGTTATGGTAACACTTTATAATAACCATCGCTAATAAATGGGAAATCGAAAGTTAATTAAACTTAAGTTTGTAGTTATTTTACTGTTAAAAAACAACAAAATTATCATCATTATTAGCTAAGCTATCATTTCTGTTATTTCAACAGATTATTGTTGCTCACATCATAACATTTAATATATTACATAAGCATATATTAATAATTAACAAATTGTTAAATAAACATTACTTGGATGGCTATTAGAAAGTTGCATCTGATGAACATAATACCTTATTAAGGGTTAATAAAGACCTTGTTCTATAAACATTGTTTTAATAAATATTAATGTACAAATAATCAAATAATCCTCTCTTCTATAGATCACCACAAAAAGATTTAATGAGGCCAAATGAATGTTACTTAATGCTTTATAAACCACTTATTAATCATTTACTTATTAAGCATTAGCTGCAACTTCATAATAGCCATCTAAATTATGTGTGTCGATGGTTTACAAAACAATTATTAACCATCGGCAAAGTATTACTTTACCTATCTATGTAAATGTATAAGCTCATTTTATAATACACTAAACTAATGATAAAATACAACATAAATTATAAAATTACTAATAATTAGTAAGCATTATAAATCATCATTGCATTGTTTGTTAACAGTAAAATAACTATTAACAAAAGTTGAATTAACTATGAATTTACCATTTATAAGTCATGGATATTATAAAGTTTTACCACATTAGCTAATACTTGAATTGTTGGGCAAACAAAATAGCCTTGATTAAAGTTTGCGTTCATGTTAAAGAAATGGTTTGATGTTTTGGGAATTATGCGTATTTGCTTTCTTGCTGTGAGATAGATACATAAATTGATACCACTCTCATTTCTTTATGTCAAGTAGGAAGCCTAAGCATAGCTGTAGCTTAGCACAAATAGTGGTAGTGACTTCAAGAATTAAAAACCGAGCCAAGTCTGGCACTTAGCGTTTTTTACACTTAGGTTTTTGTATGGATTAATCAAACAATATAACATTTTAATTAACGAGCTTTAGAGATGCTGTGAGGCAGATTTTTTTTTTCCATTGGATGGAGGCTAGCTGTTTTCTGCTGCAGTCTTTATGCTAAGTTAAGCTAACAGGTGGTAGCTTCATATTTGTCCTACAGGCGTCACAGTGGTATCATTTTGTTCTTATCTTTTCTAAGCAAGCAAGCAAATAAGTTAATTTACCAAACAACAAAGACAAAACAATTCCAATAAAGGAAGGTCCAAGATATGTTGGAATGCTAGAAGAAAAACATATGCTCAAAATTGCCCGTCCACTATTCAGACCTACACGTCGCAAAAATGTCCAATATGAAAGGTTTACATAGAGAAAATATGACAAAACACAAGCTGCAGTTTGACAGAGACAGAAAACATTTTGAAAGTGATAAATATGAGACAAAATCACTACACATACTGGAGCATTGAAGACCACCACGTAAGCAGCTGTCAGAACTGGTTGTGACATTGCATGCTGTTATTGACTTCTTGTCTTTCCCACAATTTATTTCTGAAATGACACGACCCTCTGTTGATTCAGGTCCGAAGTAAGGAATGGGTTTTCCAGCCGGACCACATTGTTCCCCACAGATGGCCTTTTGTGTGTTGATGTTTTCAAGAGCTGTGTTGCAAACTGGGAGCCACTGGCCTTCATACTCCACCAACACATTTCCAGAACATTTGTCTCTGGAAGAAGAAAATTTGGACTTGACACTACCTGCAACAAAACAATTCAGAGGTTACAGAGTTAGAACCTCAGGTTATTTACGTCATTTGTTATTTTAATACAACAAACAAGAAATAAATCCTCTGGATGGTATATGGTGCATCTATGATGTACATGCACTCTATGAATTTATCACATCTGTCTTATTGTGCCATCTCCCGTTCACAGGCATGTACTACAGTACAACAATACATTACAACCACTTTTTAAACTGTTTAAACTGACTGATATTACTGTTGCAGTATTATCAACCAATAGGCCTACAACTTATTGAAATGTCTTTGTTTATGACCAATGTTTGTTTACTTTATAAGACTAAGAAGATAAGATATAGACCTGGCTATTATATAATCATATTAATAATACTAAAAAACATATTTTTCACTAAGGTCTGACTATGCCTTTCTGAATGTGTGTGTATATGGACTGTATACACGCCTAGGGACAGCAAATGGGAATCCGCATCGTGCTAAGTCTGGGGAAATACATTTATGTATAAAAAGACAATAACATCAAATTTCTGCAAAGATAAAATGGATTTCAACAATGTTCGGATCTGATTAATGTGGGCTTGCATAACATACATTTGGTTTTGATTATGTTCAAGAATTGTTGTACTGTAGTTTGTATCAAATAGGACACACCTTTAAGAATTTGAAAGAATTTCGGAAAACAAGAGCCATATCAAAACAACCACAATTAAGTTATGTATTTGCACATTTGATATGTGCCAAACAGGGTGAGGGCAAATTTGACCAAAGAGAAAAAATAAAGAAGTGGTTGTTGTTGTTTCCCATATGGAAGGACATTTGTTTAAGTGGAAAATGATTTGGCCTACACTGACAGCCTTCTCTTGACAGAGCACTGAAAAAAAAGCCTGAATAAGTTATTCTTTGATCTATCTTTCCTCCAAAATTCACTGTAATCTGTGAGAGGTTAGGTAACTCTCAGCAAATAAACTGAAGGTAAAGTGAAAATATCACCTCCTTGATGAAGGTTATACAGGTAAAATATACAGAAATTTGGAAATAGGCATTTTGAGCGGGTAAGAATCAATGAGGGATTCAAGCTGACCAAAAAGAGTAAACAGTGCAGTCATATTATAATCACATTTTAAAATATATTTTTTTGTAATATATATTAAAAACAATCCATTACCTGAGCAAACAACATAGGCTTGGCGAGGTTTACAGATGTAATCGTTTTCATTTTTAATGAAGTTGCTCTGGCTCAGGTTGGTCATGTGGTTTGTAGTGTGCAAACCCTTAAAGAGCACCTTACTCTCTTTAGTATTGGCCTTGGGGTTGGGAACTAGGGATATGTCCCCACAGCCCAGGTTTTCACAAAGCATCACAGACTTTTGGTCTGTCCAGGTGTCTGCACACACACCTCCACACTCTCCATCTGCACAAACATTGACATACCCCCAACACTCATTGGTCAGTTTCACCTCAATTTTTCCTGTTGGGGCAACCAAAAGGCAAACAGCCAAAAGGAGAAAGAAAGTTATTTGTGGACTTCATCAGCAGATTATTTCCAAATCTACGCATTGCATATACATACAGTATTTTACATGTCTACGTTTTAACACTGTCACATTACCTGAGCATGTCACAGTGGCAATAGTATCACCGTGGTTTGATGGCGGTGTTGTGTTTTCACAGTCCAACAGAGATGTGGAGTTGGATAAGCAGCTGTAAGATACATTCCAAACATCTTTCATCAAATCAGGTCTAGAGATGGAGATATGGTTTGAGGCATTCCCACAGTGCATCTGCCGACACACTGTGTTGGCAGAGTTTTGGTCCCATGTCTCGTTAGAGCCGGAGAGCCAGTAGGTTTTGGGGCCGTGCTCTATCCCCACCAGGCCAGAACAGGAATTATCTCCTTTCAGAAATACCACCTTGTGCTCTGACAGGGTCAAAAGAAATTAAGGCTGTTAGAATTAGATTATGATTGACTGGTAAATTGTCCAGCGTGTCTTGTGAACAGTTTCTTGCTGAATTTAAATGAAAACAAGTTGCTTTGCTTTGCTTTGCGTTTCATATTAGCTAATAGCTACCGTCTGTGTCTGTCTCATTGAGCTTGCTTGAAAAGCTTGCGCGCCAACGTCATTCATTTCATTGGATCACTTGCTGGTGACGATGCAGCCTGTGGGCAGGCTTAAGAGTCCACACGTGGGGTAGAAGCCGCTGATTGGCTCACTCACTAGGCCTACTCACTATAGGCCTGGGTCAAAATGGGCGGGCCCGGACCTAAAATGGGTGGGCCCAGGCCCACCTGGGCCCAATGGTAGTGCCGCGGGTGCTGGAGACATGTCACGGATCCGGAAAAATGACTTTTTAAGCTGATAATTTATCAATGTGGCATTTACAGCTGCAGCCTCCAGGTGGCAAAAATAATGAGATACGTTTATGTTTTTAATTAATGCTACTTTAAAGTGGGTGAGACCATTAAAGGGCTAATAAATATGGAGAACAATTTCACAAAAAACTACAGATATTTTTAGAACCTTTGCAATGGCTTTTAAATTGCCTTTTTTTTTACATTTTCCACTTGAACCATAAACAAAAAAGTGGAGGGCAGATTTGAGTTTACTTGAGTGCATTTATACACACCACTGTACTCTAACTGACAGTATGGAACTGATGAATGACAGTCAGACAGAGAAGGCAAAAACAGACGAATGGAAAAATCTAACAAAAAAACACTCACCCTCACAGGTTATTCCTACTGCTACCAGATTCTTGGTTGGGACGGGTGAGTTAGCTTCTGGAAGACACTCAGATATATGTTTGGCATCTGAATTGCATTTTACAGTTTTGCGTAGAAAATCATTTGAACCCTGGCTGAATTTTTCAGGAGTGGTGAGATCTCTTCTTCTCCCACAGTTCAGTTGTTTGCAGACAGCGTCTGAATTGTTAGATATCCATCCAACTTCATTGACCCTGTGCCATTTACCTTCATGCTGGATCTCCACTCTCCCAGCACATTTACCAGGACCGTCAAACAAATCCACTTCTATACTTCCTGTTCAATGACAGCAAGAGAGTTGTCAAACATGGTACACAACACAACATTGCACAGCTGTCACATTTTTGCTTCCAACATAATGTCAAAGTTTAAAAGACAGGAAGAGTGCATCACATGTGATTCCTGCCATACCTCACCTGCACAGACTACATAAGCAACGGAGGAACATTGGACACGGTTGTTGTAACGCTTGGCTTTACAGTGCCACAGTGAGGATTCATCGCCAAAGCAGTTCACATTGTCCATTATCATTTCTCTCGTAAATGTCTTCACATCATTCTTCTGGTAACTAATCATCTAGAAGAAAGCATGATCATTTGGATATTATGTCATTTATTTCTGCCAAACAGAAGACGTTGATTTCCCCAAAGAAAACCGTAAGTTATAACATGTTTTTTTTATTATTAGTAGTTATTATTATTATTAATAATAATAATAATAATAATAATAATAACTCATTGGCACTGCTCATATGTATGAAAGACTAGGACATTTAGACAATGAGGAGATCGAAAGCCACTCTCCTATCTGCATGTTAAATATGAAGCTACAGCCAGGAGATGGTTAGCTTAGCTTAGCATGACGACTGGAAACAGAGGGGAAACAGAAGTCCTGGTCCTGCCTAAAGGTTTTTTTCCAGTCTATATGCCAAGCTACATGTATGCTTATTGTCTCCTGGCTTTAGCTTCATATTTAGTGGACAGAAATAAGAGTATTGTTGATCTTCTAATGGAACTCTCAGCCAGTGAAAAAGCGTATTATTTGAAATAGGAGACTATGTGACTTTTTAAAAAAAACATTTTTCTTCTTACAAGTTAAAACTAGAATTCATAGTGATGTAAAACACAACATGTCTTAAAACATGCCTGTGCTTAGTCCAACATACTGCTGCCACAGTCAGTGGTGGAGGAAGTATTCAGATCCTTTACTTAAGTAAACGTACTAATACCACACTGTTAAAAGTCTTGTATTAATACTTACATTAAATAATAATACTTTTAAAAGTAAAAGTATGTAAGTATCATCAGGAAAATGTTCTTAGAGTAATAAACGTAAAAGTACTCAATGCAGACAAATCCTCACATTATAGAAGTTGGAAACGATCCAAACAGTTCTGTCAATCAAATAAGTGTTCAGTCGTCGAATCATTTCTGCTCGACTTGTGGGCCGTTATATTGTTGGGCAGTTTGATTTATAATAAAACATCATATTTTATAAACTACATGTGTTTTGTGTGCAAAAATCTTAATTTGTAATTTGTAACAAGTAACTTAAACTGTCAGATTAATGTCGTGGAGTAAAAAGTACACTCTAAGAAATATCTGTGTATTAACAGTTTGTGTGCCTGT